>NC_136265.1:137415616-137600488 GCF_964187855.1 Myxine glutinosa | reverse complement strand
CCTCCCCTCCCCCATTCTCCTCCCCTCCCCCATTCCCCTCCCCTCCCCCCTCCCCCCTTCTCCTCCCCTCCCCCCCTTCTCCTCCCCTCTCCCCTTCTCCTCCCCTCCCCCTTCTCCTCCCCTCGCCCTCCCCCCTCCCTCCTCTCCTCCCCCATTCTCCTCCCCTCCCCCTCCCCCCTTCTCCTCCCCTCCCCTCTCCCTCCACTCCCCCTCCCCCTCTTCTCCCCTCCCCCTCCCCCTCTTCTTCCCCCCCTCCCCCTCTCCCCCTCCCCCTCTTCCTCCACTCCCCCTCCCCCTCTTCTCCCCTCCTCCCCTCCCCCCTCTTCTCTCCCTCCCCCTCCCCCCTCTTCTCCCTCCCCCCTCTTCTCTCCCTCCCCCCCTCTTCTCCCTTCCATCCCCTCCCCTCTCCCCCTCCCCCCTCCCCTCCTCCGCCCCTCCCCCTCCCCTCCCCCCTCCCTCCTCCCCTCCCCCCCTCCCTCCTCCCTCCCCCCCTCCCTCCTCCCTCCCCCCCCCCTCCTCCCTCCCCCCTCCCTCCCCTCCCCCCTTCCACCTCCCCCCCTCCTCCCCTCCCCTTCCCCTTCCCCCTCCCCTCCCCTTCCCTTCCCCCTCCCCTCCCCCCCTCCCCTTCCCCCTCCCCTCCCCTCCCCTTCCCCCTCCCCTCCCCTCCCCGCCCGGCAATGCCGGGTACTTCTGCTAGTAATTTATATAATTCACAGAGTGCAATACTGTCATGTATGCAGTGCAAATGTTCACCATTGTATCCCTACACCGGGACCGGGTTGTATCCCTACGCCAGAGCTCGGATGGCGCTGCTGTGAATCGGGCCTTGATCGGCAGAGTGAATAAACGCGTTCGACAATTGATCGCAGTTTGTCGAGATACTTTACATGGCGACGAAGGTAAACATCTAGACCAGGGGTCGGCAACCTTTTTGACATGAAGTGCCAGTTTGAAATGTTCTTGTTAATTAGTGTGCCATATCAACATTAAGTTTAACATTAAGTTTAATTATGACACCACATCAAAAAAATATTTCCAACAGACATGGAATTTTATTCCATCCACATAGGCTACATGCACAGCAACAACATTTCAAAGAAACATTTATCTCTCATAATCCGGACTTTGTAATGATCATTTTATCATTGTAAAATTTGTCCCCAATGAGGTTACAAATTATATGCACGGACCCCCTTTCAAAACACTGCTTTCAGTAACTCATTTACAAAGTATTGCATTGGAAACAAATGTCAAAAAGGGAGAATAAAGTGTATCAAACAGAAATACCAGTACTAAACAAGAATGGTGCCATAATGAAAACATCCACATCTGCGTTGGAAAAAAAGAGATGGACAAACAGCTACATATGCAAACCCATGTGTACTGCAAATAAACAGATGCCTACCAGTCAGTGTGATCCCTGGCCCTGCTTTCCTTTGCTGAGCTCCATTATCTGGGGGTTGTAGTTAGTCACTTTAAGTTGCACACATGCTTCGGAGTGGTCGGTTGTCAAACGACTGCGGGAGGGGCTGAGCACGTTCTTCATGTGTGAGAATATCTGCTCACAGAGGTACGTTGACCCGAAGACCGACAGCAAAGCCAGTGCAACGTTCCGGAGACAGCTGAACTTCTTCGGCACGGATGTCCAGCAGGTGAAGATGCAGGTTCCGTGATCTTGCACTGCCGTGGTTTCTAGTCGTTTCGGTAGCTCTGCAAACTTAGTCACCCACAGTGTTGAACTCTTCAGCTCAATCAGCTGCATTTCCATGTCCTGTGTATCCAACCAGTCTATCAGAGATAAATCCAATTTGTGTCCATCAAAGCTGCCTGGCTTGATCAAGAAAGAGAACATGGGTCCATACTTCTGAAAGTCCCCAAATCGTGTTGTGAACTCCGACTCAAGCTCGCTCATGTATTTGCATATTTCAGCGGTGCTGATGCTGTGCTGCGAGGACAGCTCCCTCACGTGTCTGAAGTAGCGGAAAGTGGAGGTAGCAACATCGCTTGAAAAGATTGCTAGCTTGCCGACAAAAGCCGTCCATGTGTCGAACATGTCCAAAACAGTTTGCCCTGCACCTTGCAGTCGGAGATTGAGCTCGTTGAGGTGTCCCGTAATATCCATGAGAAACATAAGTTTCACATCCCACTTCTCGTCCTCGAGTTCTGTGTAGTTTTGGCCCTATTCGGCCAGGAAGGCCTTGATGGCATCAAAGCAGCTGACAAACCGCTCCAAAACTTTTCCGCAACTTAGCCACGTAACCGCTGGGTGGAGAGGGATATCTTTGTATGTGCAGTCCATTTCCTCGAGCAGGGACTGGAACTGTCGGTGGGTCAGAGCAGATCGCTTAACTATGAAGTTAATAACCTTTACTACCATAGCCATTACCTCATTAAGATCTGAATTTGACATCTTTGCACAGAGGTTTTATTGGTGTATTGTGCAGTGGAGTTTCATGATGGGGTGACCGACTTTTTCTTCAATTCATCTGACAGCTCCCCTCTGTTTCCCGACCATGGCGGGGGCGCCATCGGTTGTCACTGCAAAAATCTTCCTGATGTCAATCCCTCGCTCCTCAAAATGTTCCATAAACACCTTGGCTATGTCCTCACCGTTTGTTGTGTCAGACATTGGCTTTAAGCAGCAGAGTTCCTCTCTTACAGTCGAATCACAGTATCTTGCCATGACTGCCAAACGTGGTATGTCATTCACGTCCACGCTCTCGTCAAGTGCAATGCTAAATACTACAGCATCTTTTAACCCAGCTATTTGCTGCGCGCTGACATTTTCTGCCATTTATTCGATGCGTCGCTCAACACTTCTCGCTGACATGGGAATATCTTTTATTCTTGATTTGATTGTCTCTTTGTTTGGTAAGTCTTCAAACAGAATCTCTGAGCTACAGAGAAAAGCCTCCTTAATATATTCGCCATCCGTGACTGGCTTTCCGCGTTTCACAATGCAATGAGCAATGCGATAGTTTGCTTCAGCCGCATGGTTTTTAGCAATGGCAAAGATTTTGAGGGTGTTGGCTTGCTTCCCATACCTGGACACGGCACGTTTGATGGATTCTGCCTTGTCTGCCTGATCTTTGAAAGTTTTCTCGTGCTTTGTCTCAAAATGGCGCTTAACACACGACGTTCGACAAACAACATTTTCAAAACATAAAGTACACACAGCACGGTCCTTCTGAAAAACAAAACCCCACTTTTCTGTCCATGAGGGCTGGAATGCCCGAACCTTTACTTCAGCTTTCTTAGCTAGCGGGGTTGCCATCATCTACCGAACCTGAACCGCTTCACTGCAATTCCTGTGGGAAATGTGAGTGGGAGGCCGTACCGTCAATCAAACTAAATAAGACAGGCCGCGTGTTATGAGAAAAACTACTACCCCCATTTTCATTACTACCACCCCATCAAAAAACTCAAAATAATGACGAGATTAATATTAAAACACAGAAGGCAGCCTGAATCATAACAATGAGTGGAGATGCAGCCGCTGACCACCGGGTGTTAACACACAGTCGCTCTTACATCACCTCAGGTTGCCGCAAACGGCATATCGGAAGGCACCAAGCCTGCATCTCCTATTTTATATCTACGATTATTATACAATTCAGAATAATGATGAGATTAATATTAAAACTCAGAAACCAGTCCGAATAATAATAATGAGTGGAGATGCAGCCTCGGACCATCTGCTGTGAACAACACCACTGTTCTTACAGCACATCCGGTTGCCGCGAATATTGTGTTTGAATGCGCCAGGCCGCGGCATCTCATGTTGTGCACCTTTGATTATTACTCCAGTAAAAGAATTTGGAATTGAAATGGTGACTCTTCTCTGATCCATCTACCTCATCACCCTGCACCATCACAGCGAAATACTGTTATAGTGCAACACGCGCAACAGCCAATGGCTGTTCAAGAGGTGATTTCGCATGCTGCGGAAAGGGCACTGCTTTCGCCAGTATGCCAATGATTATGCTGCCGCGTGCCAATGGTGGCACGCGTGCCTAAGGTTGCCGACCCCTGATCTAGACCATGACATCTTTCGGCCATATCGATGAATTCGACCCTCATGAGGGGGATTTTGACACGTATTCTGAGCGGTTGTCTTTCTACTTCGAGGCGAACGGCATTGCGACCGAAGGCCGGATGAAGGCCGTCTTCCTGTCCGTTTGCGGAGGTGAGACGTTCACACTCGTTAAAAACCTGATTCGGCCTCGGACAATCCAGGAGCTCACGTATGCAGAGCTCAAGGCCGCTTTGAAGGAACATTGCAACCCATCTCCTTCAGTCATCCTGTGTCGGTTTAATTTTTACATGTGCAGACAGCAGCAAGGTCAGTCGATCGCAGACTTCATTGCACACCTCAAAAAACTGTCACATCTGTGTGAGTTTGGGGACACGATCGATGACATGCTTCGTGATTTGCTGGTGGTTGGCATGTCCGATGACCGCACTCGTAGACGCCTGCTTGCTGAGAGAAGACTGACGTTCCAAAATGCCAGAGACACCGCCATTTCCATGGAAAGTGCTGAACGCAACGCTACAAGCATCGGTGCCACTCGCTCATCTGGTACCAGCCCTGCTGTGAATCGGTTGGATCATGTTCAGCCACAACGTTGGAACAAGGCTCCTCGTCAGAAGCCAGTGCAGTCTCAAACCCACAACAACTGTTTTTGGTGCAACGGAAAGCACCCTCCGGAGACGTGTCGGTTCAAAGATGCCACCTGCCATTTCTGTTCGAAAACTGGCCATATTGCTCCAGCTTGCATCACTCGCAAATCGGGAAAAGGAAAAGCTGCTGACAAGATTCATCAGTTTATCGGTTCGGAGGAACCCGAGCTTGACCAGGTGAGCTCTGTTTCCGACAACTCAGAATCGTATGACCTGCTTCATATTGATTCTCACCATAGGCGGGACCCTCTTCTTGCCAATGTTGTCGTCAACAATCGACCATTGCAAATGGAGGTCGACACTGGTGCGGCCGTCTCGCTCATCAGCCATGCTGTTTTCACAAACCTGTGGAGTGATGCTGACCGACCCCATCTGAAACCTACTACCTATGGACTCTCCACCTATACAGGTGAGAAGATTGTTCCCTGCGGTACATGTGATGTCACGGTGGGCTACGATAACCGTGAGTTTCACCTACCCCTGATCGTCATTCCTGGAAAGGGCCCTTCCTTACTAGGCAGGAGCTGGTTGAGCATAATTCGACTGAAGTGGGAAAGCATTCATCAACTCCGGGCAGCCAACGTTTCTCCTACCGCAGTATACACACTCAAAAATGTGCTGGATACGTACCCGGATGTCTTCAAGGATGAGCTTGGAACCTTGAAAGGACATACGGCTAAACTCAGGGTTGACCGGGATGCCAATCCTATATTTTGCAGGGCTCGCCCAGTCCCTTTCGCCCTGCGTGAGCGGATTGACAAGGAACTGGATCATCTTGAAAATCTGGGGATCATCGAGCAAATCCAGTATGCCGAATGGGCGGCGCCCATCATTCCGGTCATAAAATCGGACCAGTCCATCCGCATATGTGGAGATTATAAAATGACCGTGAACAGGTGTTCTTCATTGGATAAATATCCAATCCCGAGGATCGAAGACCTCTATGCTCGTCTCACGGGAGGCAAGACTTTTACGAAACTCGATCTCAAATCCGTCTATCTACAGCTCTGCTTGGACGAGAATTCGAAACAGTATCTTACCATCAACACGCATCGTGGGTTGTATAGGTACCACCGACTTAGTTTTGGAGTGAAATCTGCACCTGGAATTTATCAGCGTGTCATGGACAGTTTGTTTGCCGCCGAACGCAACGTCGTTTGTTACCAGGATGATATTCTGGTTACTGGTCGTACGGACGCGGAACATCTACAGAACCTGGAGAGAGTTCTGAAGAAGATTTCGGACTCCGGCCTACGTTTGCGTCGAGACAAGTGCAAGTTTATGGTGCCATCAGTCACGTACCTGGGTCATACGATTGATGCCGAGGGTCTACACCCGACAGATGAGAAAGTCCGAGCTATCAAGGATGCTCCTTCTCCACGAGATGTGACCGAATTGAAGTCATACCTCGGTTTGCTTCAGTTCTATGGTCGTTACATCCCGAATGTGACCGACGTTTTGGGCCCCCTTTATCGGCTTTTGAGGAAAGGAGTCTCCTGGAGCTGGGGGTCTACTGAACAATCAGCATTCCAGACCTCTAAGGATCTGCTCAAATCGTCCAATGTTCTCGTTCATTTTGATCCAGAGAAGGATCTTGTGCTGACATGCGATGCCTGTCGGTATGGAGTGGGGAGTGTATTATTGCACGTGATGCCTGATGGTACGGAAAGACCGGTTGCATTTGCATCCAGAACGTTGTCCCCGGCAGAGAAAAACTATTCCCAACTTGACAAGGAAGGATTGGGAATCGTTTTCGGCGTCGGCAAATTTCGCCAGTACCTTCTTGGACATCATTTCACGATTCGCACTGATCACAAGCCGCTGATCAGTCTGCTTGGTCCAACTAAGGCGACATCTGACACACTACCGCCCAGGATCATCCGCTGGTCCCTGTTTCTCGCTGCTTATGACTACACCATATGTTATAAGCCCGGTTCGTCTATCACAAATGCAGATGCCATGAGTCGGTTACCCCTTCCAGAATCCGTTGATGATTCGCCTACACCAGGATCCATTATCGCACTGATGGATCATCTGGAAGATTGTGCTGTCGATTCCGGCCAGATCCGCACTCATACTCGACGAGACCCCGTTCTGTCCAGAACTGTCCAGGCTGTACAGCTTGGATGGCATTTGCTACCTGAGGGTGACCCAGATTTTGCGGCTTTTAAAGCACGTAAAAACGACCTCAGCGTGGAAAATGGTTGCCTACTCTGGGGATGTCGTGTCGTGATCCCGAAAAATCTGCGTTCCAGGGTCATGGATGAAATCCATGACTGTCACCCCGGGATTGTGAAGATGAAGTCACTCGCCAGAAACTATGTGTGGTGGCCGAATCTTGATGCTGATATCGAACATCATGTTCGACATTGTTACCCCTGCCAGAGCACCCGGAATACACCTGCGAAAGCGCCACTGCATCCCTGGGAATGGCCCAGCGAACCGTGGCATCGCCTACATCTCGATTATGCCGGGCCTATTAACGGCAGCATGATTCTAATAATTACGGACGCGCACACAAAATTGATTGATGCCTATGTGACGCGTGGTACTACGTCAGCCATTGTCATCGAAAGACTCAGACGCTGTTTCGCCACTCATGGTCTGCCCAGGATGATCGTGAGTGATAACGGTTCGTGTTTTTCCAGTACCGAGTTTGCCAAGTTCACACGTCGGAACGGCATCAAACATAAGTTTGTCAGCCCACATCACCAGGCTTCAAATGGCTTGGCCGAACGATCCGTGGGAATCATCAAATCCGGATTGCAGAAACTTCAGGAGGGAACCCTGGAAACAAAGCTGTCTCGTCTCCTGTTCAAATACCGCATCACGCCACAATCAACAACCGGTGCAGCTCCGTCTGAGTTATTGATGAAACGACACTTGAGATCGACACTTGACAATCTCAAACCAGACATATCATCAAATGTTTATCAGAGCCAGCTTAATCAAATGTTGGTGCACGATAAGACGTCCAACAGTCGATGTATCAACATTGGAGATCCAGTGTTTGCCCGAAATTTTGGTGCAGGTGCGACGTGGCTACCGGGAGACATCATCGAGAAGCCAGGTCCACTGTCCAGTGTGATTCGCCTGCAGGACGGCCGCGAAATTCGTCGACATCAGGACCACATAACCTACCGTCACTGTGAGTCGATGGAGCCTGTAGCATCGTCACAGTCAGGACAACAGTTCGACCCGCCACTGCCGGAGATCGTCGTGGCCGCTCCAGCCGGCTCGGATGCCCCGAAAACCTCTGCAAACGCTACACCCTTCGTGGAGACCAAAGGAATCACCTCGGACTCTGTATCCACTGGTACACCGCGACCCAAAGGAATCACCTCGGACTCTGTATCCACTGGTACACCGCGACGCTCAATGCGTGAGAGAAAAGCACCCGACCGGTTGAATCTTTGAAGATGTTTTTTTTTCACGTTGACACATGTTCTATTTTCACGTATTTTCATTATTCTCATAACCGTTTGCACACATATTTTCACATGGTTTGGAAATGTTGCTTTTGAAATGTCAATTCTGGAAATCTAGCACGTATTGCTCTTGGTAATTTTGGACTTAAAGGGGAGGATGTCATGTATGCAGTGCAAATGTTCACCATTGTATCCCTACACCGGGACCGGGTTGTATCCCTACGCCAGAGCTCGGATGGCGCTGCTGTGAATCGGGCCTTGATCGGCAGAGTGAATAAACGCGTTCGACAATTGATCGCAGTTTGTCGAGATACTTTACAAATACGTGCAGGCTGCTCCACGGAGCGACCTTGCTGGCTTATCAACGAGGCGAGGCGTGACACACATGTGTTTCAGCATACCTCAGATCAAGTTTGAAAACTAGCATCAACCGTGCATAAATTTGCATATTCGATCATTTTTGACAAAGTTATGGCACTTTGAACTTTGGTAGGGGACATGTATTGCAGCGCAATACTCAGAATGCTTGTTTCTCTGGGTTTACACCTCATTGGAACACACTTACCCTGTACCCTACACATTTGCTCCTTGGAAGGTTGCTCATTTCTCTGATGCTGGTTGCCCTCTTCTTCATTCCTCCTAATCTAGAGCACCTAACACTCTATCCTCACCCTGAAGGTTTTCCTTCCTGAAATGTAATAGTCTTAATCCACTATCCCAAACTCTAACTCTTGACAGAATCCTTGCATGCACTCTGCTCTCCTCTGATCATTACGTAAAGAGAGATCTCGGATTTTGATATCCAGTGGGCGTGTCTGGGGGCGTGTCTTACAAAGCGAGGGAAAAGGAGAAGCTTGAATCGGACGTTGGTCTAAAATATAAATCGAACGGCGGACAGGCAGATAGATATTACACTGCTTGTACAGAAAGAGATGGACAGAACGTCCGGGTGCCTATTCCTCTGTCTCCTGTCCATTTTCTTCTCCGTGGGAGTCGCGCAGAGTGACGCAGGTTGGTTTGTGTTGTTGTTGACTCATGGTGTTTTTAAACTTTTGTAAAAGTGAATTTAAACTCCAAACGCCTGAGAGATGTGTTTTCAACACTGTGGACCACACCTGACTGGCTCCGCAAGAGCCATCTCTCCTCCGTATACAGTATATGTACCATGCATTTCCCATGAGATATGGTAATATTCTGATGACGATGTAATCACATCCCATGAGAAATCCATTTTGTAAATGGAGACGATTCTCGGTACTGCTCCTTCCATATTGCTGCCAGACTACGTCACGGTGTGTTAATGTATGCTGCACTTAGTTAGTACCCTCTCCACTGCACTTTATTATTCTGTGAAGACAGTTCAAATCCCATACATTGAAGTATCAATTTACATATTTTGTATAATTAGCATTGTAGTGATTTTTTTAATGCCCTGAACTCCAACCACTACCACAACTTTTCCTCCACCAACTCCCATCTCTGCCCTAATTCCATCCCTTTACTCCATTAAGCTGCTCACTCCCAACCGCCCTTTCTCTCCCTTATTTTGTCCTCTTCCCTTTTCTTAAAATATATATTTTCTTAATACTTTTTCTAGTTCCATATTATTTGCAGAAATCGTGGTTTTTTTTGTTTTTTTTTTGTTGTTTTTTTGTATACTGAATCGAGGCTCGTGAAAGAACTGACATTTATTTCACAAACAAATCAACCAGACAAACAAAACACACAAAAAGAGGGAGCGGAAGACAAGATGGGGAGAGAAGGGGAAGCACACAACCACAACATTTGAGAGCAGGGAGAAGTGTGGGAGGGAGAGGGCTTGGGGGCAGGAGGCGTGGGAGGGGGAGGGCGGGGGGGAGAGGTATAAAACACAAGGGGACCGAAATTAGCGGGGGTAGAAAAGATCAAGGTTTTGGATGGGGGAGGATAAGAGATGGTGGTGAACAGCTGTTTTAAAGACCTGGAGGGTGCAGTGGGATTGAAGAGAGTGAGGGAGTTTGTTCCAGAGGCGGGAGAAAGGTGGTTGGCAGAGGTGGTTGGCATTCCCAGCCGAGGAACAAAACATTGGAAAGTTTATGTTGATAATGGAGGAGCTGCTGAACCAGAGGGCAACCGCACTCTGAGATGGCAAGCGTTGTAACCCGGTGTCAAGGATCGTTTAAGAAGACCAGACCACTTGCTATACACAGTACAGGCAGGAATCCGGACGAAGGACATAATGGGATGTTTAACGTCCACCAACTAATGCGAGTAGATGGGACGCCCGGCTTAACGTCCATCCGATAGGCAGCACCCATATTGCTGCCTCGTCCTGAATGTCAAACACCAGGATGACATTTTACAGCTGGGTCAGGATTCGAACCACTCAAAGAAGTGTGCAAACCTCTTGGGCCTTGGCTATCTGCCACCCACCAGTAAGATGTAAATTTAGTGATAAATCGTCTAGTTGGCGAAACCAGTGAGTAAAGTTGGTTTCCTCGCAGCTGTACTCTTATAATAGTAGTGTATGCTGATTCCAAATACAATCCTTGTAATATAGATAGTACAATCCTTGTACACTGTTTTGTTATACACATATATGCATATTTTCAGCTTCCTCGAGAAAAGTATAGAATACGCTGGAAGTTTGAAAAAGGAACGATAAGATATCAGCATAAACGGGGTGAAGCTTCCGTAATAATTTAATATCTACGTCAACATTGTGGCTGGAAAATAACATCACAACATGTGCCAGTCTTTTACACAATTCCAGCCAAAATTGTTTCAATTGTCAGCAAAGTAATTCATCAAATCATATATTGTGAATAGTGGCAATTATAGTTGATTTAATTAATATGCGCTGGTTTTACAGAAGCCCTGGATGGAGAGACACAAAGGGAATGCCATTTCTCCCTGGAACAAATGCTTGGTGAGATCAACAAATACGGACTCCAAAGTGGAGTAAAATCACGATTTAATTTACTTGCGTTTGATTTTAACTTTATGAAGTTTGCACATGCTCCTTGAGTCTCACATCCCTGCTGGAGCCAAAGCCGAAAGAGAATAATTTTGCAAGCTTCGCATGCTCACTGCTTTGTGTTTAAGTAGTAGTGATCTTTTTAAAACCTTGATCTTTTCTACCCCCGTTAATTCACTCCAGATTCACATTTCTGAAATACCCACTTCTTTCCTGGAAGTCCAAGCAGTGTCATGTGTTATTTTATTTTTTTTACCTCTCCCACTCCCCGTGCCTCCTCCCCCCAAACCCTCTCCCTGCCACAGATCTCTCGATGTCCCTGCTCTCAAATGTTGTACTTGTGTGCTTCCCTCTCTCTCTCCCCATCTTGTCTCCCCTTCCCCTCCCTTCCCCCCCTCCCCCTCCACTCCCCCCTCCCCTCCCCCTCCCCCTCCCCCTCCACTCCCCCCTCCCCTCCTCCCTCCCCCCTCCCCTCCCCCTCCCCCTCCCTCTCATGTTTTATGTGTCAGTTTTGTCTTTTTGTGATTAATGTTAGCTCTTACACGAGCCTCGATCTTGTATACCAAAAAAAAAAAGTCGGAGTACCTTGCTGGTCAACAACTGTGGGTTAAGCACCACTTCGAGTATAAAGGTTTACCTGTCACTCTCGCACTTGCTTTTCCATGAACCTTGACCTTTGTTGGCGTTTCTTCTCTTGGGCCAGGTAGGCCTGCCCTCTATCACCCATGACATGACATGTAAAATTTTAGGATATTGTCACACAACTAGCAAGGTACTTGTGCTATGCCTGGGTGGGAGTCCAAGATCTTAAAAACAAATGTTTTGAGAATTTTAATGAAAACTCTCACCCACTTTTAGACACGTGCAGGGACCCTAAGTTTGTGCCCTAACTTTGTAAAATCAATGTACTTTAATGATGATGATGAAGCTGATAACGACAATAGTGATGGCGTTGGCTGGGGTGGGGGGATTGGCTCTTGTGCCATAATGAAGTTTTTACATGCGGAGAAAGATTGGCATCGTAGGGGTGGAAACGTAAAATCTCAAGTATATTGGGATATTACCGAACCAGCGAATGTTTCCACATGCAGTAAATGGTGAACCCGCTAATGTAGAGCACGTGACTGAGTTTACATGCGGAGAGAGAGAGCAGCCTCGTACGAGTGGAACCTCAAAATCATAATTCTACTGAAAATTTTATGAAACCTCCCACCCACCTTAGGACACCTGCTAAGACCCCAAAAGTTTCCACAGAAACTTTGACAGGGCTAGTCCCAAAACTGAGGGAGAACTTTGTGGATGGACAGATAGACAGACAGTCCTGCTTTATTATATATACCTAACCCTAACCCTAACCCTAACAACTACCCTAACCCTAACCAAACGAAAGACCATCAAAACTTTTAAAGATCTAACAACAACACAGAAACTTTGACAGGGCTAGTTCCAAAACTGAGGGAGAAGTTTGTGGATGGACAGACAGACAGACAGACAGTCCTGCTTTATTATATAGATGACTCCTCACTTGTCCTGTCTGGCTAGGTTCGATCCTGGAGCAGTTCAAATTCAGGGAAAAACTGTCGTTCGGCTGGAGTGCTGAGAAATTGGCGCTGTATTTCGAAGAATGTCATTCTCTTAAGATGGGGGACATAAAGCCGGCTATCCAGGCGTGATTTAGATTGTGTGTGTTAAAAATCCAACGATATTCCAAGAAAAGTCGTTGTGTGCTGCTACTCTGTCACATTTGCTTGCCTGTAGATCTTAAAAAGATGTTGCTGTTACCTTGTATTAAGTAAATGATAAGAAAGCAGCAATGATAAGAAAATTAAATATGGTGTGGATAAAGCAGAGGCGTGGTGGCCCAAATGGCTCCCACCTGTGTCAAAGAGCATATCCTTGGACTGTTCTTAGATCAATTTCTTTGTTTTTTAGATTGTGTTCAACTTGGTTGTTTGACTCCAAGTAAACACTGCAACAACAATTCTGAGCATTATTTTGGTAAGTTATACATGTTTGTTGGCCTTTCTATGTCTCTGTCTAAACCTTCCTCTCTAACCTAGGAAGGTATTCTCCAACTTTGGACATGCTTTCCCCATTGAAGTGAAAGAGTTCCTAAGGACGAAGCTAATGCAGAACGTCATCGTTCATCAAAACTTCTTGCCCTCAATATACCCTGTATTAAGGATATCCTTGACGGGCAATAATCACCACACTGTGGCTAAATGTCTCCAAATGTGACATCTTAATGTTTCTACTCACCAGAGATTTCATGGTTATTTGCTACTCCCTTTCCTCATCTTTTTTAGAATTATATAAATCTAACCTGCCGCCATTTTGATTCTCAGCAGGTGCATTGAAGTCGGAAACACGTGGTTTGGAGGATTGCTCAGCAACAACATGAAAACAAATTCTTACAAAAATTATTAACCAACAAACATTAATCTGCTTTTAATTAATAAAAGTACCATGTCAAATTTGAGCAACCATTGTAGAAAGAATGCACTGGAATCGTTTCAACAACTGTACGATATTTCTTCTTTTCTTTGCACTCAGTTTGTGGAATAAAAGAGTGCCGCAGAGTCAAACTGGAGTGTGAGAAACCCCTGAACAAATATCTCTCACCTGAGGAAAGTGAGTTTGACTCCCTTGCTCCAACAGTGTCCTTGTCTGTACATTACGAAATCTTGTAAATTTGCTGTATATCAATTTGCTGCATATATTTATATGTACATATAAATAATTACATATATATATATATATATATATACATATATACACACACATGCATTATATATATTGTTATGGTTTTGCAATAAAGAACACCCCCTCTAGTTAATTACACGACAACATGTAGCCTGCAGTAGTCAGTTATTTCTTATTAAATGTAAAGATTAGCTCCCTTCCCATTGTGTAGTAATTAAAGCAGATATGCGTTGAGTTATGCAGGATTTCAAACCTTCGTATAGTTGAACAAAGACGTTGGTTCATGTGCAAGGAGCCGTGGCTACAAGCACAGTCCACGTGATCAACCACGACTGTGGTAGGCGTGGCTAAACGAAGAGCCCACGTCACCAGCAGGTAACCAATGAGAGGGCGTGGACACATCACCAGCAAACAACCAATGAGAGATCGTGGACATGAAAGCAACCAATCAGGTCGTGGACACTTCACCAGCAAACTGCCAATGTTACCTCGGCCAATGGGAGGCTGTGGAACATTCTACAAAGCCTTTCGACCCGATCATAAACCCATGTCCATCGCACTTCGAGTCCCCTTTCTCTCTCGCTGCCCTCTCTCGTCGTCGTCCTTCAAGCTGGCTGTCGTGCTGGTTCATCTTTCCTGCGCTCGACCTTCGTTCCTCGTGCTGGTGCTTCATCCGAGCTGGGTCGTCGCATGTGCTGGATCGTTCCTCGACCTAGATCGTCGTTTGTGCTGTCTTTGACGTGGCGGTTTGTCCTGCGGACCATCTTCAAGCTGCGCGTCCTGATGGCTCGTGAGCTGCGCACGGAAGCTGGCGAATCCAAGTCCACGTGAGCATGTCCATCGGTACGAGGTTAACCTGTGTGATTCATCCCCCATGTGTGTGTGCGAAGGCGCCTGTTGGGATTTAGATAGGTAAGAATTAATAGTTAAGTCTGTTCTCGTCCTTTTTCTGTGAATTTATAAATAAAAGACGTGTACATTTCGTCTCCTTTCAACCTGTTCGTGTACGTCCATTCCCCCATTGGTCCAGCATAGTTCGAACCGAATGTGACTCTTCTATTTGGTCCGTAAATCACGCAGCATAACACCGTGATTCACACCAGCGCTGGCTCGGTTGGTTGCTCGGCGTACTCGATTGGAATAAGGTGTGAAATCACGAGAGTAGGTTCAATTCCAGGTCTTTCTAGCCACATGGTCGCGAAGGTATTTGAGTAGTGACCAATAACCCTTCACCCGTGGTTGGGCGAATGGCAGTTGAAGTTGCTTAGCAATCCGTAGACCGCGAGTTTAGTCACGGCCGATGACCCCGTGGAACCGGTGTCTGTGGGGGAAACGGGGTATTCAACCCCCCCCCCCCCCCTTAGTACGTTGACAGAACCGGGATCCGCAACAATATATATATGGAGCATGTCGAGAGGATGGAGGTTGTGGTGAGTGGATTTGTGAGGAGGTGGTTGGGAGTGCCACGCTGTTTGACGAACATTGCCTTTTATGGTCAGGGTGGAAAACTCCAGTTTCCCTTGACATTATTAACCGAGGAGTTTAAGGTGATGAGGGTGCAGGAGTTCATGATGTTGCGGGATTCAAGTGATGCAGTGGTAAAGAATGCTCTCCCAGAGAAGAAGGGAATTCGGAAGTGGAATGCAAGAGCAGAGGTGGACGAGATGGAGGAGCGGTTGCAACAGGAGGAGGTCATGGGGATGGTACAACACGGGAAGCATGGCTTGGGGTGGATGGAGCATGAGCGATGGGGAAAGGCATGTGTGAAAGAGAGGAGGAAGATGGTTGAGAGGGAGGTGAGAAGAAAGGAAGAGGAGGGGAGATATGTGAAAGCAGTCGGTCAGGCACAGCAAGGTGCTTGGACTAAGTGGGAAGGTGTGCAGGTGAGGATATTGAAGTGGCAAGAGATTTGGAGGATGGAGCCAATATTGTTGAATTTCCTGTTGCGGGCAACGTATGATGTGCTTCCGTCACCAGTAAACTTGAGGTTGTGGGAGTTGTTGCAGGAGGAGAGATGTTATTTGTGTGGAGGTGTTGGAACGGTGCAGCATGCACTGAGTGCATTAACAGTAGCATTGCCAGCAGGACAATACAGGTGGCGACATGATCAGGTGCTGGCGGTGGTGGTGCAGATGGTGCAACAAGAGGTGCTGAGGTCGAGAGAAAGAAGAGTGGAGAAGGAGACTGATGGGGGAGAGGTGTGGTTTGTCAAAGAGGGCCAAGTGGTAAGAGGTGGAAAGAGGAGGAGGTGGAAAGCAAGAGGGCTGTCAGATGCTTGTGATTGGCAGGTGGTGGCAGACCTAAAGCCACAATTGGTATTCCCAGAGGAGATCTGTGTGACAAGGTTGCGGCCTGACTGTCATTTGGTCAGGTGCAACAAGACAGGTCATCTTAGGGGAATTGTCGGTACCTTGGGAAGAGAAAATGGAGGAGGTGCACGAGAGCAAGAGAGGAAAGTACAGTGAGCTGGAGGCAGAGTGCCGGGGGAAGGGTTGGCGCGTTTCGTGTCAGCCATTTGAGGTGGGGTGTAGAGGGTATATTGGCAATTCCTTTTCTGCATTTCTTGCTAGGCTGGGAGTGTGTGGGACAGACAGAAGGAGGATGTGTGACAAGGTGGCCCAGGTTGCCTTGAAAGGCTCATTTTGGATATGGAGGAAGTTTATGGAGGCACGTCGAACGGTGTAGGTTGGTTGTGTGTGGTTTTTTGTTTTTTTTGTTACCATTATTATTTCTTATTTTGTGTATATGAGTGAGTGGGTGAGGGTGTGTGTTTTTGCATGAATTAATTTTTGCATGAGTGTGTTTTTGTATGTTGAGTGGTGTATGATGTAAGGGCAGGTGGTTGGTTGGTGTTGTGTGTGTGTGTGTGTGTGTGTGTGTGTGTGTGTGTGTGTGTGTGTGTGTGTGTGTGTGTGTGTGTGTGTGTGTGTGTGTGTGTGTGTGTGTGTGTGTGTGTGTGTATGGGTGTGTATGTTTGTGTATGAATGATCTGGTGTGCTTTGTTGGTGAGTGGTGAAGGGAATAAAGGTGGGTGTTTGAGTGTTCCACCATGTTTGTTTGGTGCTGTGGATTCTGGATGCGGAGGTGGTGGTGTTGTTGTTGTAGTCTGCATTCGCACTGGCTGGGGGTGGGGGTATGTACGCAAACTACGCATCCAGGTGTAGTTGTTGCATGTGGATGTGTATGTGCCCCTGCTGGCCCACCTTAGCTGACCGTATCGAGGTTGAAGGGCCGAAACGGGATGATGCTGAGGACCTCGACTGAGGACCCGGTCAGCTTGTGACCAGGTGTGTTTTGAACTTATATATATATATATATATATATATATATATATATATATATATACACAGACTTGGCATTTAATATGGAATTTTTTTTTGTGGGGGTGAACTTACTTTTCAAAATGACTTAGAACCAAAAGTTCATTGGAATTATGTTGAAATTATTCTAGATTTTGTTAATGTGACCTTTAAAAGAAACAAAAACCACATTTGACATTTCGAAGCAAATAAATTGATCCTTGAAAGTGATGTAAACTGATATGGAACTCAATTCACGGACAGTACTGTGTTAAACTTCTGTACGTTTTCCAGAAGTATCTCTTTATATTGCACATTAGCCAAACATTTTTTCAACAAAAACAAAAGTTAAATTACGACTGGGATTATGGACAGTAAAATTACAGTTCAGTACTTCGTGTAACCCCCACGAGCATTCAGGAGAGCACGTACACGTTGGGGCATGGTGTTCACCAGATTTGCCAAGGTTTGGACAGGAATCGCTTGCCATGCAGTGACAATAGCCTGCTGCAATTCACGCACAGAGGTCGGCTGCTGGTCCAAGTTGTCGATTTGACGCGTTAATTCTGCCCACAAGTTCTCTATCGGATTCATATCCGGCGACATGGCAGGCCACTCCATATGCTCTACACCACGGTCAGCAAGAAAGTGTTGGATCATGCGAGCATGATGAGGCCGTGCATTGTCATCTTGGAAGACAAAGTTTCCTCGAAAGGTTGCACAAGCAAATGGAAGCAATGTTGCTTCCAGAATGACCCTGTACTTGAACTGGTTCAGGTTTCCATTCAGAACAACCAGGTCAGTTTTTCCCCCTGCATGAAAAGCAGCCCAAAGGTCACCCCACCACCTCCAGCTTGGACTCTTGGCACTATACAATCTTCGTTGTGGGCTTCATGCACTTGTCTGTGCACTCGGACGTGGCCATCTTGACGATAGACCAAAAATCTAGACTAGTCACTGAAGGTCACATGATTCCAGTGTCCTGTCTGCCATTAACGGTGCTTTCTGGCCCACTGCAATCGGCGCTGGCTGTGTTGGCTGGTCAGACGTGGCTTTCTCAGGGGACGCCTGGCACGATAGCCTGCTTGAACCAGTCATTGGTTGACTAGCCTTCTGGATACAGGCACATTTGTCAGTTGCTGCCACTCCGCCCTAAGCCGATTAGCTGACTTTGTACGGCCATTGCAGACTAACCGGTGCAGCTGGCGAACATCTCTCCTTGTGGTTCTGCGTGGACGTCCTGGCCTCGGTATTGGAGTAGGGACACCCCTCTGAGCATTTCGTTTCAGGATCTTTGGCACCTAACCTTGAGTGATGCCATACTGCCGAGCAATAGCACGCTGTTTCATGCCAGAATTTCATAAAGCCACCACTCCATGACAAACAGCATTGTCAAGTTGACGGACCATCTCCAGAGGAAGCGGCAATAACTTTTGTAGACGTGCAGCAGTTGTTTTCCACTAATACAGAACGCAACAACACTTATATACCCGATTGTGAAGCCAATCGTCAAATGTACCTATCCTTACATTTTGTCATGCCACCTGTGATATAATCCTGTTATTGACTTCTTGCTGCGAAAGACAATCAGTGACATGGTTCTTTCAACAAAGACATCACCGAAGGGTAAAAGAAACTCACCAGATTGATATACTGAGTTCAGAAAGTAAACCCAAGTCAAGAAAAAAAAGATATTCCATATTAAATGCCAAGTCTGTATATATAAATATATATTGTTGCGGAAACGGAGCACGGCACTCCCTTAGGGGCGGGTTAGTCCCCCTTCTATTTTCACTGGCCGTCTCCACTCCTGAAGCTGCCCAGCTCCCTCCACGAGGCAGGTGAGCAACTTCGCTCGAGACCACGGGCAAGATGTTATTTTGCCAAGCGGATTAGCAGCCAGCGGCTCAAACCATTAGCAGTACTAAACCTGATCCTAAACGTTGGCCAAATCGTGCCACAGGTACTCAATGGGGAAATCACAAAGATGACCGGACGAGCATGAAGAAGAAGACGAAGGTAGGAAATAACAGGATTTATTAACCAATTACTATTTACACAATCAAAGGAACCAAGGAGAAGGAAAGAAACGAAAATAATTTACAGAAGAGGAAGACACAGTGCAATTCTACTTACCTATACAGTCTTACTTATTCCCAGGGACAACACAGACAAACAGACGACAGTCAGACTTACACAGGGATGATGACAGGAATGGCAGGAGGTGGATTGCTGGACGGATGAGGAGGTGGGACCTCAGGGATGGAAGGGTGCGGGTCCGGCTCATGTCAATGGCAAGGCTCGTGGTGAGCAGCCGCCGACCCTCCTCACTCTCGTTCGTACGGCGGCATTGCTTCGTGGCCGCGGGTCGAACTGCCATTAAAGCTCAACTCCTTCTCAACTCAACTCAGCTGCGGTGGACTCAGCTGTGGTGGACTCAGCTGCGGTGGACTCCTCATTCATCTGCTGGTGGCTCTCTCGGTCATCTGCTGGTGGCTCTCTCTGTCATCTGCTGGTGGCTCTCTCGGTCATCTGCTTAAGCAGTCCCTCCCAACTTCCTTTTATAAGGCGTGTGGCGATCAAGCCGCCGGCCTTTTAGAAACGCCCATCGGTGAGCTCGCCTCGGCCTAGATTGGTCGTGAGGGCTCACCGATCCCGCCCCCTTGATGAGGCGTTGGCAAAGCCACGCCTTGTTCCTGGCGCTTGGTTGACACCTCCCACCTTCTTCTCCGAGATGACCTCACGGTAATGGCGGCAAATGTAGTTGGCAATGCGAATGGCAAAGACGCAGTTAGAAATGGAGGTTTTGGGGGAATTTGAACAAGGGGATCTATCTTATTCGATTCGGTGCAATGCAGTGTCAATTAATGGGCAACGGGGCCTTAAACTGGAACACATAATAAGGAAATAACTATTTAGAAGGGTATATGATTTTCTACGTGCATGCGATGGATTAACTAAGGGGACGACCTTTGACCTTTACAATTAACGGAGGTATTTACAAGGAATCATGACACTATTTACAGAGGGTGATATTTACAACAATTACAGGATTCTCAAATCCGTTACAATATATATATTTACATTATATGTACTGGCGTGAATCAGCGTGCCCCGCTCGCCTCACCAAACGTCGTTTCAGAGGGGTAGGCATCTTTGACCATTTCGGTGTCTTTTGGGTTTCATGGTGTTTTGGGTCTTCAGGGTCTTTTGGATCCTCTGGGCCTTTGAGGGTATTTTGGGTCTTTGAAGTGTTTTGGGTCTTCAGGGTCTTTTGGGTCTTTGGTGTCTTCAGAGGCTTTTGGGGCTTAAGGGTCTTTTTGAGCCTCAGGCCTTGAAGGGTATTTTGGGGTCTTTGGAGGTCTTCAGGGTATTTTGGGTCTTCAGTGGTCTTGGTGGTCTGAAGGGTCTTGGGGGCATTAAAGGGTCATCAAAGGTCTGAGGGGTCTCAGCAGTCTTAACGCAATTAAGAGGGTTAATTAAGAGGGTGGTAATTTTTTTGAAGAAGAAGAAGACGTTTTCGTCGCATACTAACATACTATTATGTCGGTGGGGTTGCAATATGTAGAGCCAGATAGATCTGTGTAGGCAGGTATTCGTCTGTCGTGGTAAGGAATCTGACCTTGTAATGAGTTCTTCATGTTTAGGCGTCTTGTCGGTTAAGATATATACCTGTGAGCATACCAGGATGTTTGAGTGATAAGTAGCGTAGGGATTAAAAGATAAAGCCCCTGTGTGTCACACCTGGTAGCTAAACCTTTATCCCTTATGGCAATGCAGACCAACATAGACATGCAGTTAGGTCCCTAGAGCAACATTAAATAAATCCCTTCCCTGACATGACTTTGGAAGACGGACAGGCAAGGGGGGTGGGGGGGGGGGGGGCGGCTTGGGGCGCCGCCGCATGGACCGCAGCCAGCTGCACCTACGAGCTATGATCATGCTACATGCTACCTGCTATACCACGCCCAGGAGGGCTGTGATCGGTTGGCGCGAATGGACGCGGAAGGCGCGAAGCGGGTCGACAAAGGGCGGGAAGTTACGAGGCTCTGGTTGGGTGCCGCGCCGAGGCTGACGTCACCGCCAGAGGTTAAAAAAAGAGCGCGCGGAACTCTGCGTGCAGATTCCTGGCCCTGGCAGTCCTTGTGCGATCTCGAGTGGAGAGAGTCCTGGCCATGGTTGCGTTGGCTCGCAGTCTTGGCCCTGGTTGCGTTGGCTCGCAGTCTTGGCCCTGGTTGCGTTGGCTCGCAGTCTTGGCCCTGGTTGAGTTGGCTTATTGATCGTGTGTGAAGATCGACCTCGTGGTGCTTGGAGCGGTGCTTGTGCGGGAGCGAGGCTTGGTGCTGTGAACGGGCCTAGCGACGCGTGCGAGGCGGGCGGAGGATTCCTCCACGCCAGAGACTGAAGACGACAAGACAGATAAGACCGAGCTCCGCGTTCCCAACTACATAATGGACGTGTTATTTTGGTTGTTCTCTCCCCCGTCTGTATTTGACGTCAGTGTGTGGGATCCCAACCTAGGAACTTTATATAATATCGCGTTTTCCTGTCCCTGCATTTCTTTGCAATAAACCCTTGTATTATTTTCCATCCCCTGTTAAACTTGTGCCCGGCTGAATTTATTTCCCTGCAGGATCGAAGCTGCCGTGGGTTCGTTGAAGGTAAGCGCTTTCGCAGCCTTCCATTTTCCTTCTTCCTCCCGCGTTTTATAGCCGAATCAGTGTTTAGTCGTCGCCTCCAATAAAACCGTTTAGGCCTATCCGCGGTCTCTGGTGTTAACCGGAGTCGCACGACAACTGTTGCCGAGGAGTGGGATAGAACCCTGGAAATAAATTTGGTGTCAAGGATTGTGGAGAATTTGGAAACAAAAATTTTTCTAGTCAGAGGCGAAAATTTTGTATAGTCGATTGGGCTTGCACGATGCGAAAGGTGCGTCATTAAATTTAATTCGGATTCTGTGATTTAAAAAATCCGCATGGGGTAGCGATCTTCTCTCGATGGAGGAGAAGATGAGCGATATGGCAGAAGGAAGGATGGAAGATGCTGGAAGCAGAGGGAGTGAGTCGGAAGTAGTTGGGGTAGAGGGTAGTGTTGGAACTTCCCCCGCCGCTGGGACGGCCCCGACAACCAACCAGATGTTGGAGCAATTGCTTAGGGCAATGAATGCTCAGAGTGAGAACAGTGAGCGAGCCAGTTGGGAATTGAATGACAAAATTGAAGGAATGAAAAATGAACTAAAAGGAGAAATTAGGGCCCATTATGAGCGAATGGGAAATATAATTGATGAATGTTCGAGTAAATTGAAGGAAGGACGAACGAATGGTGCCGTTGGGGCCCAGGAGAAGCCAAAGATGGCAGAAAATGAATGGGAACTGGGGGAAGGCAAATGGGGAATTGCATCGGGAATGGCAATGGAAAGAATTGATGGGGAAATGCGCACAGGTGAGCGTGGAGTGCCAAGAGGTGAATAGAGAATGTGCAAATTGTAATGGAGAATGTTTCCCACATCGTGGCCTGGAGGTTTATCGGGACCGGTGGATGCCACAACACACCAACGGGGGGATGGATTTGAATCTTTGCGGCACCAGGGCGGTGGTGCAGAGCAACAGGGGGTAACATTATTGGGGGTCCGGGTGATGGAACCGGACTGGGTAGTCGTGGATGAATATCTGTCGGAGCCAGAATTGATGGGGGATGATGATGAGAATGAATTGACACAGAGGCTGGAGGCCTTGAACAGTACCATCGGGGAAGAGTTTGACCAGGTCCAAAGGAGTTTGGGGGATGAGGGAGGTGAGTCGGTCCGAGGAGGTGGTTGTGGTGACCGTGGGGACCCTCACCGTACACTACGATTGGGAACAGTTGGCTCCGAAATTGAATAACCAGTTGGGGGAGTGTGTTGGCTCCGGGCTGGATTTGGATATTGGAGGATCGGGAGATCGAGCCTCCGACGATTTGGTTCCCGTAGGGAATTTGGACCAGCTGCAGGGAGTGGCAGAACAACCTGTGGTAGGGGTTGTTACTTGCAGCTGCGGTTTGGCAATGGAAATGAAAATTTTTAAAAGGAGAAAGAAATTTATGTGTAAATGGGAAATTAATTTGGAGCAGCCATGGTTGGAGTTGGTCCCCGGGCTGTGGAATGTGGACCAGTGGAGGTCGTTCGGGATTGCCTTGGGCAAAATTTGCCCATTTCAAAATTTGGGGATGCCAGCCAGCTGGGGGGGGGGGGGGGGGCTGTGCTGGCGAGATTTGGATGGGGGGGTCCAGCCATGGGTGGCATGGTACGACCTGGGCCCCACGGGGGTCTGGTAGAGTGTGGCGTCCCTTGTCCATCGGGGCGCAGCCCAAGCTGGTGGCTCAGGCCGGCAGGGTCACAGGACCCTGGTGGGGGTTAAGACCTCCAGGGGGTCCGAGGTGGTTTCTCAAGCCTGGGATGGCAAATATTGAGGACCTCTAGGGGGAGGTGTTGTGGTTCGCGCTTTGGTGGTGGCACTGCGGACGGCCAACTTGGGCCTGATGTGGTGACTGCCCAGGTATGCGGCTTGGCACCCTATCCCTGAGACCCTGGGACAGCCAGCATGTGATGACCTGACATACTGTGCTGGGCTATGGACGCGGGTCAAACCGAATGGACAGGGACGGAGATAGCCTGCCGGACAACCGTTGGGGCATCTGTGGAACATGATGGTGTGAGAGTGACCTTCCACAGATGGTCCGTTATGATTTATGGACTCTCATTTTGGGAAGAGAGCCATGGCTTTGTTGAATCGGGGGAATGTGTAACGAGCCGAGTATATGGGCCATGCTCGGCTGGCATGTGTATGGCAAAGCATCTTTCTTTGGTGAGTTAGTAAAATGTGAAAAATGTTTGGCATGGGTAATCTGAGGTTTAGATGTAAATTTAAGGGTGAATTTTGTGAAGAGAAATGGTGGACACTGTATAGCGACACCATTATTGATCCAGGTGTGTTAGACCAAAGTGTTGGAGGCTGTGATAAAATTTATAGATTAGCAAGCCACAGCCTTCACCTGGTTGTGGGGGCGACTGTGCTGATATTTGGGACGCGGAGTCATGGGGACGCAGTTGTGTGGTCTGGGGGTCAACGTGGTGCTATGGGTGTCCGAGGTGTGTGGACCATGTTTTCTGGGTGGGTCTCCCCAAGACTGGAATGGTAGCGCCTGCAGTGAACCAAGCAGGAGCTACGGTTCCAGGTGGGGGGGGGGGCTGTGTTATGTCGGTGGGGTAGCAATATGTAGAGCCAGATAGATCTGTGTAGGTAGGTATTCGTCTGTCGTGGTAAGGAATCTGACCTTGTAATAAGTTCTTCATGTGTAGGCGTTTTGTCGGTTAAGATCACTTTTTGTCAGACACTGCCCAGATGTGTAGATATATAGATAAATGACTGTACCCGAGTTGCCGTTTTGTCATGGTTTAAACCAATCATAATTCAAACAAGTACAGATACATTCAAAGTACACCGCCCCCATGCCAAATAATGAAATATCCTACAGCGCGGCATTGCCGGGGCGCCTCTGGCGCCCGGCAATACCGCAGTGCACCTCATAGAGGCTGCATTGGGAGGGAGAGGTGTACGCTAATTGCTTGATTAATTGTACAATTAAAATCAATAAAAGATTATCACAAAATATTTTCTTAATCAATTGGCTAATAGCATAACTAAACCACAAGTGCTTCATCCAAAGATGTATCTTTTAGAAATGTAATTAAATAAGTCAATAATAAAAAATTAAATAATTAATTGATTAATCAATAAATTAATCAATTAATCAATAAATAATTAATCGATTAAATGATTAATCAATAAATCAAAAATATCCTTGATAGTCACATCACTTGGTCACTGTCATGTCCAAATATTAGCTACCTAGCTCAAAAGGTGCCTGAGATATTGGCCAAATGAGAAAGAAAATAAATAAATGATTAATAATGAAAATAAACAAATAATAATCATTAAAAAAAATTAAATTATTAATCAATTCGGTCAGAGAACACATAAACCACCACCATTTCATCAGAATCTGTAACTTTAAAAAAAAAAAATTTTTAGTCATTAATCGAATAATTAAATAATTAATAGATTAATTGATTAATTAATAAATCAAAAATAGCCTTTGCAGCCAAATCCCCCTTTCATTGGCATGTCCAAATATCAGCTTCCTAACTCAAAAGGTGCCTGAGTTAATGGTCAGAAGAGAAAGGAAATTTAATTCATTAAATAAGTACTTAATTAATCGCTAATAATTAAATAACTCCTCAATTAATTGATTAATCAAAAAACAAAAAATAGCGTTATTGACAAAGGACTTGCTCAGTATTGTGCCAAAATTTCAGCTTCCTAGCTCAAAGGATGGCTGAGATATCGCCCGGACAAACAAACAAACAAGAAAGCAAGAAAACAAACAACCAGAGTGAAAACTGAGTACTCTCTTTCAGCGTGCGTCACTGCCGAGCCCCCTTCGGTGCCCAGCAATGACGATTTGCAATGCCTGGAGATGGCATAGGAAAGGTGCGGTGTACAACAAGTACACATACATTCAAAGTACACCGCCCCCATGCCAATAAATTAAATATCCTACAGCGCGGCATTGCCGGGGCGGCCTCGGCGCCAACAACATAGGCGCGGCATAGGAAAGGCGCGGTGTACAACAATTATTTTGCACAAATGTATTTGTAATATACGTGATATCACATTTTATAAACAATTGAAGTTGAAAAAAAATAAATCCTGAAAATGTTCAAAAAGAAAAAAAAGAAAAAATTGCAATTTTTTTTTTTTAAGTACCCTCAGGACATACCGACGGGAGAGATATGTGCATACCAGAAGTTTGGTACGATTTCACAAAAGTTTGAGGGAGTAGTTCAGTGACGAGACAAGACAAGACAACACAGACACTGCACATGTATGTATATGTATGTATATATATATATATATATATATATATATATATATATATATATATATATATATATATATATATATATATATATATATGTATATATATATATATATATATATATATATTTAGATATATATATATATATATATATATATATATATATATATATATATATATATATATATATATATGTAGCCTGTGGGGCCCAACCATTAGTCGCCGTCAGAGAAAATTATATTGGTTCCGCCCCTTTTGGCTTTATAAGCTAGCTGTGTAGGCATATTGGGAGACCACTATTGCTCGGGTCCTCTGCGATAGTACTTCCTGGTTGTCCTAGCTAGGGTGCTGTGCTTGGGTGCGTGTGCTCAAGAAGTGTATTTTCGAGTTTTTGTACTCCAGTGAATTCCTGGCTGTTCAGGACCAGTGGGTGTGTGCATGTAACTGACAGACGAAGGTAGGCTTGCATCGAGTATGCGACGCCATTTTGTTCTTTTGATAGGTTTTATTACTTGGCTGATATTCGTCATTTGGGATATTCTCAAGTTTAATAAAGTGTTGTTTTGTGTTCTCCGACCAAACTTTCAAATAAATTCTACTAGTTTGAAATCTCTGTTTGTTCAGTTATTTGAACACTTATCTTTGGGGAATTGCCTTCAAATTACTTATTTAGGGTCTCCCACCCCATATTGGGGAAGAAGTGTTGTCTGTAAACACTGTCTGTAAAACTCCTACCAGGAGCCCTGGACTCCCCTGGGTGTCACATTTGGCGTCATGGACAGGGTAATTCAGAGTTGGTTGGAGAGCCATACATTGGATTATGGGAAATGGTAGCAGCATAATGTGTTATTGATTGTAGAGAACAGCAGTTGGCAGTGAAGATTCCACCCATCAGTGGACTTGAAAGCTCCGACCTTGTGCAGCTTCGCCACTTGGTGGCCCTTCCCTGGAACTTTTGTTATCAAACGGTGTCATAGGATCATGGAGGCGGAACTACAGACACTCCGGGACCAGCTGGAGTAGCTTCGGGTTGAAAATGAGAGACTGTCAGGCCATATATCGAGACCGGCTGATAACGTGTCTGTACCTCCGCCGAGGAGAGAACAAACTGTTTGCCTCCCTAGAGAGAGGAAATGTCCTAAATTTTCTGGATGTTCATCTGTTGGGGCCTTAACCGTAGACGAGTGGGTGGAGGAAGTGCAGAGTTGCATAAAGGCAAGGCATATGTCAGAGTTGGACAAAGCACTGTTTGTTTATGATCACCTAGGGGGAGCCGCACGCACTGAGATTAAGTTTAGAGATATAACGATAAAGGAAGATGCTGAGCGGATCATTGAAGTATTGCAGGAAGTGTATGGTTGTTCTATATCCTATGTGTCCTTGCAGCAGAAATTCTTTGATAGAAAGCAGAAGGAAGGAGAATCATTGCAGGATTTTTCCCATGCCCTCATCTATCTATAATTCCAGTAATCTCTGTCTGTCTGTACGTTTGTTTGTCTGTGACCGCTGTTTCTCGACAACCACGGGTCCGATATACTTTTAACTTGCCAGGTATATTGCTGGGGACCCGAGGATGTGCCTTTTCAAGGTTTCATATTAATCGGACAATTACTTACCGAGCTATGTCCAAAAAACGATTCAACCAATCAGAGAGCAGCGAACGATCGCGTGTGCCGAACGTGGCGGGCACACTCTGCCTCGGATGGCACATTTGAGAGCGTATTCATTTATTTCACGTTTGCAAACTATGTTGGCGTTAAACTATGTTTTACAACTAATAAAAACGAATTTGCGATTCATTCGCTTTCCTGCGCGTTTGTGCACGCGATGGCGATTTCTTTACCAAACTCCGGAAGCCGTTCGCTTTGGACCAAACCATTGCATGTAAATAGAGGGGGGGGATTGTCACCACTCGCAAGCCGTTCGCTTTGGACCAAACCATTTCATGTAAATAGAGGGGGGGGATATAATTTTAGATATAGATATAGTACGGGCATGCCCTAGTGATATTAATGGAGCGAGTGCAACAGCGTAACCCCCAGGCTATGCCCAATTCACAGGTTTTATTGAGGGACCAATTTTGTGAAAATGTGAGGGACCACATGCTGCGTCGAGAGCTAAAGAGGATGGTGAGACAAACTGTTGCGATGTCCTTACTCGACGTTCGCAAAGAGGCGATTCGATGGGTCGGGGAGGGTCAGCCCACCAGAGAAAAGTATGTACGCCCCCTTCTACAAACATGTGAAACTCAAGTTACCGCTGGTAGTGAAGCAGTTGGGGTAAATCACTCCGAACTAGCAGAATTAAAAAGCATAGTTCTTAAACAACAAGCCCAATTGGATATGATTACACGAACTTTAAGTTCTAATGTGGGGGCGGGTCGGGGAAGGCCTTTTTATAATAGTAATAGATTTAAATGGGCACCTGATGGGCGACCAATTTGCATTAAGGGTGCGCAGCCAGGTCACATTGCTCGCTACTGCACACAAGGAAACCCACCCCAGATTAATACTGGTACTGCACAGGTTAACCAGTCGGAAAAACTAGAACCCCCCAGTGTGCAGAGTCACACACTGGGAGGGGTGTCCTTGGACTCTAACTCCGAACAAACCGAAGCACTTAGCAAGTTAGTTGGGTCTTGCCCCATGCTGGCCATGTCCATGGGGGGAGTGGAAGTCCCTTGTCTGTTGGACACTGGTTCCATGGCCACAACCATTACGGAAAGCTATTTTTTTGAGCACTTTTCACATCTGCGGAAACAAGAACTTTATGACAGCAAGTGGCTGGGTCTTAAAGCAGCTAATGGGTTAGACATACCTTACCTTGGTTATGTTGAGTTAGATGTAAAGGTACTGGACCGGTGTATGCCTAGTAGGGGCATATTGCTTGTGAAAGAACCAGCCAATGGTGTTATCAAGAGTCGTAAAAAGACGACCCCTGGTATTCTTGGCATGAACGTTATCACTTATCACTGACTGCTACCATGAGCTATTTGAACAGCATGGCTCCAGATTATTTCAGAGTCCTCCTGTGCAATCTGCCACCCCGGCATGGAGACGTGTGCTTCGTCACTGTCAGAGGACTGAGGCCATAGTAAGTTCCTCCTCTGTATTTAAGGTGAGGGTTCAGGGTACACTGCCCATACGCATAGTTGCTGGAACACTTTGCATGGTCCCTGTTACTTGCCCTCAGGTTCCACCTATGGATTTATTACTTGAGCCCCTTGGTCCCCTTGACGGTTGCCTCCTGGAGGGTTTATTGGTCTCTCCTGCTTTGGTCCACGCTGAGAGAGGTACCCTTTATGCCCCTGTTACTAATGTAGGCCAGTCTGATGTGTGGCTAACACCTCGCAGAGTGGTAGGAACAGTGCAGATGGTCAGTGGTCAAGATATTCAGGCTGGTAACTTCCCTCACATTGAGCTCTTACTTGACGAGTCTATACACGAATGTACGGCCCATGTGTCCGTCCAGTCTGTTGATCTGGATGCTAATGTCCTTGCTGACCTTGAACAGCTTGACTTCCCAGGCCTTACCTTGAGTGAAATTGTCGAGGCAAAATCCCTATTGGGTAGATACAATTCCCTGTTTTCTAAAAGTGAGGGTGATTTAGGCTGTACCAGTCTCATTACACATGAGATCCCGCTTTTAGACGACGTGCCTGTGCGCCAATGTTATCGGCGCATTCCCCCCTCGCAGTATGAAGCAGTTAGGGCACACATCAAACAGTTGCTGGACAGTCAAATAATTAGGGAAAGCAGCAGCCCTTACTCATCCCCGATTGTTTTGGTGGTGAAGAAAGATGGAGGCCTCCATATGTGTGTCGATTACAGGCAGCTGAATGCTAAGACCCAGAAGGATGCATATCCACTTCCGAGAATTGAAGAGTCCCTTGATGCTTTAACAGGATCTAGGTGATTCTCAACATTGGATCTAGCTAGTGGGTACAACCAAGTGGCGATGGCTGAAGCTGATCGGGCCAAAACGGCGTTCTGTACCCCATTTGGCTTGTTTGAGTTCAATAGAATGCCATTTGGTTTATGTAATGCGCCTGGGACCTTTCAGCACTTAATGGAGCGCATGTTCGGGGACCAACGTTTCCAGTCCGTCCTGTTGTACCTTGATGACATTGTTGTTTTTTCATCTACAATACACCAGCACCTGGATCGTCTGGAAGATGTTTTTTCCAGACTTGAACAACAAGGGTTGAAGGTGTAAAGCTTTCCAAATGTCACTTTTTCCAAAAACAAGTCAAATATTTGGGACGTGTTGTCTCTGAACAGGGTGTGGCTACAGACCCGGACAAAGTGGCTGTGTTGCATGAATGGAAACGCCTCTCTCATCTGGCTGAGCTGCATTCTTTCCTCGGTTTTGCCAGTTATTACCATAGGTTTGTAGATGGCTTTGCTAAGTTAGCAGCCCCCCTCCATCATTTGGTAGCACAGCTGAGGGGGCCGAACAAGAAGGGTAAGACCCTACAGACTCAATTGTCCTCCGCTTGGGATGACCATTGTGAGCAGGCATTTTTGGCCATTAGAGAAGCGCTGATCACAGCACCAGTTTTAGCCTACACCGACTGTCAAAAGCCATTCATCTTCGAAATCGATGCTAGTCATGGTGGGCTTGGTGCAGTACTCTCCCAAGAGTATGATGGAAAGCGCAGGCCTATAGCCTTTGCCAGTCGGAGCCTTAAGCCGGCAGAAAAAAACATGGATAACTACAGTTCCATGAAGCTAGAGTTTTTAGCTCTTAAATGGGCTGTCACAGAAAAATTCCGGGAGTATTTATTAGGTAATAGGGTTACAATTTACACTGACAACAATCCCCTGAGCCATCTTCAAACTGCTAAATTAGGAGCACTGGAACAGCGATTGGCCTTTCAATTGGCTTCCTTTGACTATACGTTGGAATACCGCTCAGGTCGTAATAATTGCAATGCAGACGCCTTGTCGATGCAGTACCTTGACCGGTTTTCCCCAGGAATGTTTTTCCCCCTGTCCCTCCTACTTTATCTCATCCTCCATCAGCTGACTCCTCCGTTTATCAGGAAGTTTACAGCAATGAGATTTCTGCCCTGCCTGGTTATTCACATCTAGATTTGTCCACTTTGCAGAATCGAGATCCAGCCATTGGTCCCGTGTGGAAACATTGGAGGAAGGGTCGAACCCCAGGACCAAAGGAACGTGAACAACTGAGTCAGGAAAGTAGGGAGTTGTTTCACCAGTGGGGTTGCCTGGTGGAAAGGGAAGGGGTGCTCTATCGTCGGATCTACCCTCCAGGGGGCGGTAGAGAAGTGTTTCAAATTCTATTACCTAAATGCCTCAGAGAAGACGTGCTCAGGTGTGTACATGATGGACATGCACACCAGGGTATAGACCGTACTTTACAGCTCACCCAGGACCGGGGTTATTGGCCAGGTATGCCAAAGGATGTGGAAACATGGTGTCGCAATTGCGAAAGGTGCATCCTGGCAAAGGAAGGCCCTAAAGTTCGAGCTTATCGGGGAAGTCTGCAGGCATCGCGACCTAACTCCTGGCAATGGATTTCACTGTGTTGGAAACAGCCAGTGATGGAAGAGAGAATGTTTTAGTGCTTACCGATGTATTTTCCAAGTTTACGCAGGCGATACCGACAAGAGATCAGCGGGCCAGTTCAGTGGCAGATGTGTTGGTAAAACGGTGGTTCCATCTGTTTGGCACTCCAAGCCGCATCCACTCTGATCAAGCAGAAATTTTGAAAGCAAGGTGATACAGCAGCTGTGTAAAATGTATGGGGTCAAGAAAAGCCGGACGACTCCGTATCATCCGGAAGGTCATCGGCAGAGTGAGCGGTTTAACTGCACCCTCCACGACCTCCTTCGTACTCTACCACCAGATAAGAAGAGATGCTGGCCCCATTTTTATCACAGGTAACATGTTTTTATAACACGACTGCTCATCAGTCTACCGGAATGACTCCACACTACATCATGTTTGGCCGTGAACCCCAACTCCCTGTGGATTTCCTCCTGGGCATCAACAAAGCTGATCCCAGTGAGGACACCACAGAAGAATGGGTGCAGAAACATCAGGAATGCTTGAGGATGGTGCATGATCATGTACGGCAGCAATTGGGGGCCAAAGTTGAAAAGCGGAATCAAAAGTATAACCAGCAGGTAACTGATTCGGGCCTAGAAGAAGGTCAGTTGGTTTATTTGAAAAATCACCAGGTGTGAGGAAGAAATAAGATCCAAGACGTCTGGGATTCCCGTCTTTACAGAGTTGTACGTCGACCTCAAGACCCAGGTGTCGTGTACTCTGTTGTTCCTGTCAATCAAGATGGCCCAGTTCGCCAAGTACACCGAACAGAGTTGAGTATGCCTGGAAGAGAGGACTGTAATGCCCATCCGGTTGGTTCATTGTGTGCTGTAGACAATGACGACGTTGTTACTGCTGATACTACAGATGACTCAGAGGAAGAGTCGATGCTTATGGTCCTTTACGAGGACTGGAGAAGAGAGCAAGTGGCATTGGTACCAGACCTGGAGAACAGTACGGAAACAAGTGAAAGTCCACTTGATCCTGCAAGCCTTGTGTAGGACCAGGAGAGTAGCTCTCGTGAATCTAGTGAAGGTTCCTCTGACCAAGGGTCACCAGCTGTCCCCAGCCTACGTCGTAGCACTCGAACTACTGCAGGTTACCATTCAAACCCGCATCGGTTGCCATGCCCTGTGAGAACCCACCAGTCACGAGCAAAAGGGGTTGAGTCAGGTAGTTGCCAATCTTAGAACATGTCGTTTTGAGTGTTGAGGGTTAGCTCCTTACTTTGCCGTTTTCGTTTGGTTCATCGTCGGGGCGCCAATGCATTTGGGGGGGGGGGGGGGGCGAATGTAGCCTGTGGGACCAATCATTAGTCGCCGTCAGAGAAAATTATATTGGTTCCGCCCCTTTTGGCTTTATAAGCCAGCTGTGCAGGCATATTGGGAGACCACTATTGCTCGGGTCCTCTCCTCTGCGATAGCACTTCCTGGTTGTCGCAGCTGTGCTTGGTTCCGGATGCGAGGCGCCGTCACGAGTGAACGAGTTTTGTTTCTCTGCCGGTGTTTTCGTTTCCTGTATTTTGCTGTATTTGCATTTATTTCTTATTATTTACTTATTGCTTTGATTATTGCTTGTTTGTCCTGCATTTTCGTTCGTCTTTTCCCTCCCTGCTTTCCCCCATCTTCCTCCTGTTTGGGGGGCGTTGCCCACCAGACAGGGGGGAGTCTTGTGCCCCCCTTTGTTCCCCGTCCCTCCCTCCCCCCCCCCCCCCCCCCCCCCCACCCCGAGTGTTGTCCTCTGCCCCTCCTAGAACCCCGGCATGGCGAGCAGGCGCCATAATTGTGTCCGGTTTCGGTTGGTTAATGTGGATTGCAGTGTGCCGGCCGGAGATAGATTTGGTAGAGATGTATTGTTGGGTGTGCTGGGGTTCAAGGCTGTTGACTTTTTCTGCCTGATCTCCCTCGCCCGTGGCTTCGACGTGTCCTTCCAAACAGGGCAGGGACTTGCCGAGTTCTGGCGCCGGTGGGCTACCGCTCGGTCTGCTGGGAAACTGGCAGACTGGGCGGTCGAGGCTCTCTCAGAAACACAGGAGAGAGTCGTGACCGTCCACCTGTACAATGAAGGCGTGAGTGACTATGATGTCAAGGTTTGGCTCAGTCGATACGCGGACATCCGAGGCCCAGTACGGCTCGTCCGGAACAGCCTCGGTATTTGGACCGGTTCTCGGCAGTTCCGGGTAAAGCTGCGGACGAGGCAGGACGGCACGGCCACCCATATCCCTAATGGAATAATGGTTGGGATGGACCGAGGCCAAGTCTTTTACGCGGGACAGCCGAAATTGTGCCGCCGATGCGGTCAACTTGGCCACTTGATTACTGGGTGTACAGCGAGTATCTGCACCCAGTGTGGCGAGTTGCGACATTTGAGGGAGCGCTGCACCCAAGCGGTGCGGTGCAACCTCTGTGGTGCGCCGGGGCACACTTTCCGCTCCTGCCCGCAGAGTTACGCGAGCAAGATGCGTGCTGCTGCGGGCGGGAGTGGGGGTGTTGCCCAAGGGACAGGGGACGGTGTGCCCCCAGGGACAGGAAAAGGGGACGGTGTGCCTCCAGGGACTAGGGGGGGTGTTGCCCAAGGGGTGGGGGAGGGGGTTGCTCAAGGGGTGGGGGAGGGGGTTGCCCAAGGGGTGGGGGAGGGGTTTGCCCCAGGGGCTGGGGAGGGGGTTGCCCAAGGGGCTGGGGAGGGGGTTGCCCAAGGGGCTGGGGAGGGGGTTGCCCAAGGGATAGGGGAAGGGGTTGCCCAAGGGGTGGGGGAGGGGGTTGCCCAAGGGGTGGGGGAGGGGGTTGCCCAGGGGGCTGGGGAGGGGGTTGTCCAAGGGGCTGGGGAGGGGGTTGCCCAGGGGGCTGGGGAGGGGGTGGTCCAAGGGGTGGGGGAGGGGGTGGTCCAAGGGGTGGGGGTTGCCCAAGGGGTGGGGGAGGGGGGGTTGCCCAGGGGGTGGGAGAGGGGGTTGCCCAAGGGGTGGGGAAGGGGGTTGCCCAAGGGGTGGGGGGAGGGGTTTGCCCAAGGGACAGGGGGAGGGTATTGCATCTGGGGGTCGGGGGGGGTGGGGACTAATGTGTTTGTGTGTGTGTCAGCCCCCCCGCCCCGTAGAAAGTAAAGGGAGGGAGGTGGAGGGAAAGGAGAACATGGAGGAGGGAGGGTTAGATCAGGACCTGGATGTGGCTTCGCCGGGTGTCGGGCCCACTGCGGTGGGAGGGGAGGATGCACGAGGAATGGTGGCTCCGGTGGCGGGGTCAGAAGAAACATCCTCGGTGCCAGAAACCCCGCTGCCGGAGGCTGGAAGTGATGGCTCCTCCTCCGGCTATGAGCAAAGTGACCCGGGACAATGGACCGAGAAGAAGCGTCGGAGGAGGGGCCAGGACAAAGGAAAAGCTCCTCTGGGCAAAGCCCCACAGGGCAAGAACACAAGAACATCAAAGAAGAAAACCCCTGTGAGGGCGCAGAGCCCCCCGTGCATCAAGCGACCCATCCAGGCCTGGGGGGATCGCCTGCTCGTGGTAGGGGTGGGGCGCAGTCGGGGTTGGCCGCAGCAGGTCTCCGGGGGAGGCCCCAAATGCCGTCTTCCCCTGAACGCTCACGTTCCCGTTCCCCCGTGAGTCGTTCCCCACCCGTTGACCTCACCCCTCCTCCGGGGGCAGCTGTGGCCATGGGCCTCAAGGAGGGTTTGCTCGCGGAGGACTGGTGGCTTTCTTCCCCGGGTGGCGGGCGAGGGGGGGTAATTTATTTGACCCCCGAGCAGGAGGACCTCTCCCTGCTACCCGGGGAGAATGTCTGCATAGATGGGGACTGGCTCCCGGGCACCCTCGTGGCTCCCGGCTGCGGGAAGAACCGCAGGGGGAGGAAGAATGGTAGCTCGTCGCGTCTTGGCAAGGAGGGAGGAGCTTCATAAGTCCTATGACTCCCCTTTCGTGGTTTGCACTAGTGTTGGTGATTAATACACTAACACCTATGAGCTTTAAACTAACGAGTTTAAATGTACGGGGAGTCCGTACCACGGTCCGGAGGATCGCTATTTTTGAAGAACTGCGCAATTTTGAATGGGATGTCTGCCTGTTGCAGGAATGCCATATTCCGCACGGTGAGTATGGATACCTCCGTGCAAATTGGCGGTACGGAGAGTCGTATTGGTCCGGCAGCTACACTAATAGGGCGGCAGGATTAGGGTTCCTTATTAAGAGCCCGAATGTCGAGGTCCTTAGTTTAGAAGAAATTATCCCGGGGCGATTGGCCGTGCTCAGGGTGGTGGTTTCCTCGACCCCACTGACCTTGGTCAATGTGTACGCTCCAACGACGGTGGGAGAAAGAGTGGAGCTCCTGCGCCAGTTGGGGCCCCTCCTCTCCACCTCAGGCCCCGTGATCGTCGGGGGAGATTTTAATATAAGTTTGGACAGGTTGCCCCTGGAGTCATCGGCGCGGGCCCTTAAAGGGCTTGTTCAGGATTTTAGGTTGAGGGACACGGGTGCGGAAAGGAATGAGGTCACCCGGACCGATGCGGCTGGTACCAGTCGGGCTAGGATTGATTACATTCTTTTGACACCAAATTTTGGCGACCCGGACCTGGTACTTCACGCGGTGGCATTTTCAGATCACTGTCGTTTGTCTCTGGGTATTGAATTAAATGGGGTGCGTCCCCGGTGTTTTGGACTCTGGAAGCTTAACTGTCACCTTTTGCAGGATGACAGTTTAGTGCGTGCCTACGTTCGGAAGTATAGGGAGTGGGAAACGGTCAGGTGCCTCTTCCCTACCTCGGCAGCCTGGTGGGAGGAGGTGAAACGTAGGACCATAGGGTTTTTCCGAACGGCCGGGCGAATGAGGGCCGCGGGGAAACGAGAGCGTTTGAAGCGCATGCAGGCGTACCTCCAGCGCCTGCATAAGAAACTTTGCGAAGGGAGGGACGTGTCAGAGAAAATCCGCCGGGTGAAGGGGAGGATTTTTAGCCTCCTCGAAGCCAGGGCGAGGGCCGTCATTTTCCGGAGCAAGGTGCAGGCATTGGAGTGGAACGAAAGGTGTACCAGATTCTTCTTTCAACGATGTGCCAGGCGGAGGGGCGGTTTGGCCCGGGTTAATGTGGGGGGAGGCCGTGTTTCGGATCCGGACCAAATTACTGAAGCAGTGGAGGACTATTACTCCAGGCTTTTTGAAAAACGACCGGTTGACCAAATCCAGATGGCCGACGTTCTCGGCCATCTGAGGAATCTTTTGAGCCCCGAACAGCGGGAGCGGTTGGAGGAGCCGGTGAGCCTGGAGGAATTGACCTCCGCTGTTAGGGATTTGGCCGCGAATAAAACCCCGGGTGACGACGGCCTGCCCGTGGAGTTTTATCGCCGCCTTTGGCACGTCCTTGGCGAGGACTATCTGCAGGTAGTGAGGGAGCTAGCCACCTCTGCGAGGCTTCCAGATTCGATGCGCCGGGGCGTCGTAAACCTCGTGCACAAGAAGGGTGATCGGGAGGATCTGTCCAACTGGCGCCCGATCACTTTGTTGAATGTCGACTACAAAATACTAACAAAGGTGCTGTCTAAGAGGGTGCACGGTGTCATGGTGGACCTCGTGCACCCGGACCAGACTTGGGGACGCAGAGTGTCCGACAGCCTGGGCCTGGTTCGAGAGGCGATCCAGCTAGCGGAGGAGAGAGGCCTCCCACTGAGCATAGTCAGTTTGGACCAGGAGAAGGCTTTCGACAGAGTGTCACATGAATACATGATGGCCGTTTTGGACCGTTTTGGCTTTGGGCCAAATTTGATGCATTGGGTGGACCTGATGTATAGGGACGTTGAAGCCCGTGTTCTGGTCAACGGACACCTCTCGGGAGCCTTCCCAGTCGCTTCTGGGGTCAGGCAGGGCTGCCCAATGTCACCAGTCCTTTTTGTCCTTTGTATTGAACCGTTTGCTTGTGCACTGCGAGCGGACCCATCCTTCCCTGGGTTGTGGATTCCCGGAACCCATGGGGAGCGCCTAAAGGTGAGTCTGTACATGGACGACGTGTCGGTGTTCGTCACCGATGCAGTCGCCATGGGCAGACTGGTGGGTCTCTGCGAGCGTTTTGGGTTGGCCTCCTCTTCTAAAATCAATCCTCAGAAGAGTGAGGTCATGCACTTTGGTCGGCACAGGACGGGCTCCGGCCCCCCTTGCCCGTACACGGAGCGGAGAGATCGATTAAAGATCCTCGGGGTCTGCTTTGACCCAGGCGGCGTGGCCGCTGAGAACTGGCGAACGGTCATTGGGGGATTGGAATTGGAGGTCGCTTCTTGGCGGTCTCGTCGCCTAACCATGGAGGGGCGAAATTTAGTTATCAAGAATGTTTTGATCGGTAAGTTGTTGTATTTGGCGAGAATCTCCCCACCTCCTCCTGCGGTGGGACGGGCTCTAGAAGGAATAATTTTCACTTTCTTCTGGGGTACCCGAGCAGAGCGCAGGAGTAGGAGGGTCGTGAAGATGAGCCCGTCCTTGGGTGGGAAGGGTGTCCCCTGCCCGGTGTTTGTATGTATGTCTGCGTTTGCGTGTACTCTCATGGAGTTATTCGTGTCTGAGGACCCGGGTCGCCGGCTGGCGCGGGACTTTCTGTTTTTCTTTCTGGGGCCGTCCGTCGCGCGGTTGGAAGGGCGGTCCCTCCCGCTGTCTCGGCCTTTTTCCGGGTCGTGTCCGGGGCATTTCCGGATGTTTGAGGGGTTCGCCCGGGAGCAGGGCCTGTTGACCTGTCGGCCCATCGGTTGGCAGTTGTCGCGGGTCCTGGATCACTTGCGCCCAAGGGAGGTGCTGCGGGAGGTGCGTATCCTTCGCGGAAGGCCTCTCGCAGAACGTACGGCGAGAAAGGTTTGGGAGAACGTTTCGGCTTGCTGTCTCGCCAACGACCAGAAGGACGTCGCGTGGCAAGCCGCCCATGAGTGTCTTCCGGTCCGGGTGTTTCAGTTCCAGAGGGGCCTGAACGTGTCGGTCCAGTGTCCCCGACCCCGATGCACAGGGGACGAAACCGTCAGGCATGTCCTTTGGGACTGCCCTGTCGCCGAGGGGGTCTGGTCGCTTGCGGCTGGCCTCCTCGAATGCTATGTGCCTTGGCTGGTGATGGTCAGACGGGACGTCTTTGCGTTTAGCGGGCTCCTACCACAACCAGTGCCTGTCCGCAAATGGAGGCAGGCCTGGAGAACGGTCTGTATAATCAAGACCGTCTTGTGGCGAGCGAGAACCAGAGGTTTCTATACCAGGGTATGGTTGGATCCTGGGCAGATATGGGGCATGGCCCAATCCTGCCTCCAAAGGTACAGGCTTGGCGACAGCCTGCGGGCGACGGGGCGGGGTGCTGGCCGCAACGATGCGTCAGGTGTGTCGTAAAGCCCTCCCTGGAGCGGAGAATACGGCCGGGCTTTTCTGTGGTGAAGGGGGGGGTCCCGCGGGAGGTTACTTCCAAATGTGCGGGCGACAGTCATGTGCAGCCGTAGTCCCTGACCGAGCTTGCCGCCCGGGCTTGGAAAGGTTGGGGGTGCTCCGGCAGGTGTGCTTGCGGGCCCTGTCGGGCGGTGATTCTCATTGGGACACTCACGCCTCGTGGGCAGCTCAGGGAGCCGGGGCCTTCCTTGTGGGGCATCTTCCGGGTGGGCCCTCCCGGGCGCGGCCTGGGGAGGGTGGGGGCAGTTGGGTTTCCTTTTGTTTTATCTTGATTTTGCCTTGGTTTGATTTTTATTTTCTTTCATTATTATTTCCAGCGGTGGGTCGAGCCCTCAACGTGTTTGTGGCTGCATGTTCCCGGCTGCGGTTAGCAGCCGGTTGTTGATTTCGGTATGCAAAGGAAAAAAGGCCCCTTGACCCTTATTGTTTTAAGGTGTCCCTTCTTTGGTTGTTTTCGGGGGGGTGGGAGGGGGGATAGGGTCTTCTTTCCTTTCTCCCTCCCCTTTGGTTAGTTAGAGTTGGGTGTCTGCTGCCTGGGGTGGGAGAGGGGTTTTTGGGGGTTTGGGATAGGGATGACGGACTTTGGTTTTTATGATTTATGGTTTATTGAATTTGATTTGATTTTCATTTTGGTCTTTGAACCTTGTTTTCTTGCGTTTTCTTGATATTTTGGTTTGCTTTTTCTCTTTGAGTTCCTATTTTTTGTTTGATATCTTGTTTCCTGGCTTTTGATTTCTTGGTTTTTGATTTTTCTGGGTTCTTGTGTGGTGGTGATGGTGATGGGTTTATTGATTGTCTTTTGAGCGTGTTTTTTTTTTACCTTTTTTTATAATAAAAAAGGCCTCGGCCATAAAACTTCCTGGTTGTCCTAGCTAGGGTGCTGTGCTTGGGTGCGTCTGCTCAAGAAGTGTATTTTCGAGTTTTTGTACTCCAGTGAATTCCTGGCTGTTCAGGACCAGTGGGTGTGTGCATGTAACCGACAGATGAAGGTAGGCTTGCATCGAGTATGCGACGCCATTTTGTTCTTTTGATAGGTTTTACTACTTGGCTGATATTCGTCATTTGGGATATTCTCAAGTTTAATAAAGTGTTGTATTGTGCTCTCCTACAAAACTTTCAAATAAATTCTATTAATTTGAAAACTCTTTGTTCAGTTAATTGAACACTTACCTTTGGGGAATTGCCTTCAAATTACTTATTTAGGGTCTCCCACCCCATATTGGGGAAGTGGTGTTGTCTGAAAACAAACTACCAGGAGCCCTGGACTCCCCTGGGTGTCACATATATATATATATATATAAAACACAGTTTGTGTGTGTGTGTGTGTGTGTGTGTGTGTGTGTGTGTGTGTGTGTGTGTGTGTGTGTGTGTGTGTGTGTGTAATGTTACCGATAGACTCCTAAACGGAGAGGCTTACGTGCTTGATATTTGGCATAGACATGGCCATTGAGCCTGGGACGAACATGGCCGAACTCAAAATATTTGACGATCCATATTTTTTATTCATATTTACTTCAGCGCACGGAATCAACGGAATCGGAGCAGGTGGGCGCTGATTCGCTCAGAGCGATCACTTGATGACGCTATGACGCTATGACGCTATGACGCTATGAACGCTATGACGCTATGAAAAAAAAAAAAATCGCTATGAAGCTGTGAAACGCTATGAACGCTATGACGCTATGAACGCTATGAACGATATGACGCTATGAACGCTATGACGCTATGAAAAAAAAAATCGCTATGAGCGCTATGACACTATGACGCTATGACGCTATGAAAAAAAAAATCGCTCGCTTTGCCAAGGGGCTCGCTCCCCCTCCCCGTTCCCCTCCCCTCCCCGTTCCCCTCCGCCCCCCCCCCCCCCGGCAATGCCGGGTACTTCTGCTAGTATATATATATATATATATATACACGTGTGTGTGTGTGTGTGTGTCAAGGAAGAGTGAGGTTGATAATTAATATATTACTTGCATGTTGACAAGAAGATTATTTGAAATAAGCATGCAGGAGTCGTCAAGGACAATTAAATAATTAAATGAGAGTGGGTGGGTGGAAGGTCTACCCGCCAGCAATACAACAGTGAGGACTAGCTAGGCAGAAAATATTGATTGGATTTCAAGTTTGATTTTTGGTAAAGTACTTTGTCTTTCACATTTTACTCTGTCTTTTCTGTCTGTCCACACCTTTTGCAGTTTGTGAGGAAGATGAGTTTTCAAAAGTGGACTCACATTGTGTGAACAGTCATAAATTCCTGAAAGGTTTGCAAGGTATGAAGGCTTACCTCAAACTCTATCTGATGTCATAATTTCAATTCTATGGTATGTTCAGTTCTATTTTTGTTGAATTCATTTTGTTATTTTGTCAAGTCCATATTGTGATTTAGGATAAAAAGATTCTACATGCCAATGTAACATTTTGTGCAAAACATTTGGTAATCTCGGCATCCTGTCTGCAAGCATGAGATTTTTTTGTTTTTTGTTTTTTGTATACAGAGTCGAGGCTCGTGAAAGAGCTAACATTTATCAAACAAACAAATCAAACAAACAAGTAAACAAAGTATATAAAAATGGGAGCGGTCGACAAGATGGGGAGAGAAGGGGAGGGAGCACACAAACACAACATTTGAGGGCAGGGACATCGGGAGATGTGTGGGAGGCAGAGGGCCTGGGGGGAGGCAGGATGGGTATAAAACGCAAGGACACCAAGGACTTCCAGGAAAGAAGACAAACGTCACCTCAAAAAAGTGGATTTGGGGTGAAATTAGCGGGGGTAGAAAAGATCAAGGTTTTGGATTGGGGAAGATGAGAGATGGTGGTGAACAGCCGTTTTAAAGACCTGGAGGGAGGAGTGGGATTGAAGAGAGTGAGGGAGTTTGTTCCAGAGGTGGGAGAAAAGAAGTAGTGAAGGTGAGCAGAGAGTCTTGATTTTGGCAGTTTAACCATAAGAGGGTTGCAGGCAGATCTTGTGCCACCTGCAGGAATATTTGGGGGACAGAGCCCAGAGAGAGCTGGGGGAGCAAGGCCGGAGAGGAGTCGGTAGAAGACGAAAAGACCACCAACCTGCCTGCGGTGAGTAAGTGAAAGGCCCTCGGAGATAGCGTCATCGCGGGAGATTCCAATGATTCTGAATGCTTTGGTTTCAACAGCGTGAAGACGAGCTAGGTGTGAGGCAGGAGCACCAACCCAGAGGGGAGAGCAGTATTCCATTGAGCTGCGGATGAAAGCCTTGTATGTGGTGAGGAGCTCAGGTCTGCCAAGGAAGGACTTCGCACGACGGAGGATGCCCAGTCGGCGACTGGCTTTGGAGGCCAGCTTGGAAATGTGGTTTTCCCAGGAAAGATCATGGCAGATAGTGAGACCCAAAAGCTTGAGTGACAGAACTTCTTGGAGAGGATTATTCAGAAAGTAGATGGGAGGGTTGTCCAGTCGGTCTTTTCGGAGAGACATCGTAAGAGTGTGAGATTTGTCAGCATTGAAAGACATGTTCCACTTGTTTGCCCAGTCTGTGATTTTGTCCAAGTCTGCAGAGAGTGAGGAGGCTGCAGACTGCCGATCTGAGGGATGAGGAATGGAGTGGCAGAGAGTGGAGTCATCAGCAAAGAGATAGAGAGGATTTTCAAGAGAGTCAGAGAGATCATTGATGAAGACCAGAAAAAGCACAGGGCCCAGAATACTGCCTTGGGGAACTCCAGCCTGAACAGGAAGAGGAGATGAGAGAGACCCATTCAGGGCCACACGTTGACTACGACGAGAGAGGAAGTACGCCAGCCATGCGTGGAGATTTCCATGGATACCAAAGGAGAGTTTGGTGAGCAGAGCGGGGTGCCAGACCGTATCGAAGGCACGTGATGTGTCGAGGGAGACAGCTCTAATTTCCTGTTTGGCATTGAGGACCTCCATCCATTGTTGAGACAGCAGAAGCAGCATGTCCAGAGTAGAGTGACCTGGTCTGAAACCAAATTGCTGATCAGAGATTCAAGCCATTGGAGAAGAGCCAAGCCATTTTTTTTTTTTGGAAAGATTTCATATCCGAAGCAATGATGGATTCCATGACTTTGCTGATAATTGGGAGAAGGCTGATTGGTCTGTAGTTGCTAGGATCTGTTTTTGCACCTTTTTTGTGCAAAGCGGTGATGTTGGCTGATTTCCAAGCAGATGGCAGTTGACCTTGAGCAAAAGAGATGGTGAAGAGAACAGAGAGAGGGAGTGAAAGAGTGGAAGAACAGGATTTTAGGACCCGTGGGCTGATGCCGTCAGGTCCAGTTGCAGAATCAGAGTCGAGGGTTGACAGAAACTTTTCCAACTTGTCAGGAGGAAAGGACACGGAGTCCAGGAGCAGCTGGGTACGACTGGGTATGGTGGGTACAGAGAGGGATGGGTTTGGGACACAAGATTTAGAGGCAAACACAGAGTTGAGGCATTCAGCTTTTTCACATGCAGAGTCAGCTGTGTAGCCGTTTGAGGTAAGGGAGGGGATGGAGGGGGAACAAACACCAGAAACAGATTTGACCAGACGCCACCAGGATTTGGAAGAGGGAGACAGATAAGAGTTCGGTCTTGAGAACGGAGAGATATTGTTTCCTGGCTCTCCTGAGGGTGGACACACACTTGTTTCGGGCTTTGTGAAAGGAAATGAGATTTCCTTCCGTTGGATTTGCTTTCCAGGAGACGAAGGCAAGTTGTTTCTGGGCAACAGCCTCACCACAAGATTCCGTGTACCATGGACGGGAGGAAGGGTATGACAACTGAAGACGAGATGGGATAAATCTGTGCATGAGAGAGAGCAATTTACTTTGGAAGAATTCCCAGGATGAGTTGATGTCAGAGGTGGTAGAGATGGGAGACCAGTCCAGATGATTGATGGCTGGATGAAGACCATGCCAGTTGGCCTGAGTGAAATGCCAGTCTCGTCGATGCTGAGGAGGCTCCCTGAGAATGGTCAGAGAGATGTCCACTTTAACAAGGACATGATCAGATGAGCCGATTGGAGCAGAAGAAGAGCAGCAGACATTTTCAGGGAAGTTAGTCATAACCAAGTCCAGAAGAGAAGATGCTCCGTTGACTGAGATCCGGGTCGGGAAATTGACAGATTGTGTCGGTCCCAGTGAGTCGCAGAAGTCCTTTGCTGAGGAGCCATGGCTGGTGAGAGAGGTACCCACACCCAGCCAACTGGCATGGTGACAATTGAAATCACCACATATGAGGAAGAGAGAGTTAGGATGAGTAGACAGAAGTTGGTCCATATTATCAGACAGCGAGATGTAGATGGAGTCATCACTATTTGGTGGACAGTACAACACACATATGAGCAAGAGGTGGGAGCGAAGGGGAAGCCGTAGCCAGAGGTATTCCTGGGGGTGAGGTGGAGGGAGTGCAGTGCAGGGCGAGTGAGGAAGAGTTTTTGATAAATATAGCAACCCCACCTCCAGGACGAGGCTCAAGTCTATCATACCGGAGGAGGGAGTAACCCGGGAGAGATACTAAGGAATCAGAGATATCATGAAGGACGAAAGTTTCTGTTAAGCAGATCACGTCTGGTTTGACAGATGCAACCTGTATGGAGAGATCAGTTGAGTTTGAACGAAGGCCCCGGATGTTTGAGGTCAAAACCGTTAATGAAGAGGAAGGGGGAGCATCGGATACAGAACAGGGGGGAGGAGGGGTAGGGTAAGATGTGGAAGAGGTGGAAGAGGTAGGGATAGCTGTTGAAGGTGTGTCAGAGATTTCAGAATAGCTCGGATAAAGGGAAGGATGGGGCGGACAAAAGGTTTGATGGTGATTGGGTGGGGCACAATGAGGTGTTATTTGAGGAGGGGGCAGAGCGAAGCAGAAGGTTGGGGGAGATGGAGGTGAGAGTTGGAAGAGGGAAGAAGTGGGGAGGATGCTTTGAGGAGGGGGAGTGAGAGGGGGGAAATTGAGAAGAAATGAGGGTGGGGAGATTTGAAGGGGAGGGGCGAGGGGGGAGTTTAGGAGGGAAGGGACAAGGGGAGGGATTTGAAAGGGATGGGATATGGGGGAGATTTGGAGGGGAGGGGTGAGGGGGGAGTCAAGGAGGGGAGGGGCGAGGGGGAGTCTTGGAGGGGAGGGGTGTGGGGGGAGTTTAGGAGAGAAGGGGAAAGGGGGGAGATTTGAAAGGGATGGGTGATGGGGAGGATTTGGAGGGGAGTGGCAAGGGGGAAGATTTGGATGGGAGGGGTTATGGGGAAGATTTTGAGGGGAGGGGTGAGATTGGATTTTAGAAAGTGTACGATTAATGGGAAACGAACATTTATTGCAAAATGAGTTTCTTGTGATCTTCGAGTCAAAAATACGTTTAAGGACGATGGAGGGAGGATGGAGTGCAGGAGAGTTTAGGGACTGTAGAAAAGAGGCACTGAAAGAGATGGAATTTTTTTTTGGGATGGATAGATTTGGTGAGCAAGTCGAAAGCAACCTTTTAAAGAAGAAGAAGAAAAAGGTGTTATAATATATGACGGAATACAGAACTTGAGGGGAAAGTGTAAACATTATATTTATAAGGTTAATAACAGTGAACGTTAACAGTAAACAGTAATAACTGTTATTACAGTAACAGTAATAACAGTGAACGTCGTTCGAAGAACGAACGAACGAATAAACGAATGAGAACAAAGAATAAGAACAGAGAAGGAAATGTTTTTTGTTTTTTTTTTAGTTGATTTTAAACAAGGAAGTAGGCTATGGGGTGAAAAGACTGGGAAAAGCAGAGAACGAAAGTTATTGGAGCACAAAAGACGGACTGCTGAGAGGAAAACAAAGCCTCAAAGTTGTACACTGTACAGTGTACAAGGCCTCAAAAGACACGGCACGATTTAACACGATTTTCTATACAGGTACGAAAGATTTGCACCGAAAATCTTCCTCGGGACACACGATACGTACAACACCATAAAATAAATACAGTTATAACGAAAATACAAATGGGAACAATTACTTAACTTCGAATGATGGGTGTTGGGTGTTGAAGATACCACAAGATACCACAACCAGAAGATACCAAGATACCAGAAGATACCACAACACCCATGTCGATGATGGGTGTTGAAGATACCACAGGGTCTTTGACAAAGTGACGAGTTATCCCCAGCACCCTGGACATATTACTAATTACCACCCATGTTATCTCTATTTGAATGTTTGAAAGAAAAATAAATCTACTATATATGAGAGCTGTTGGTCTGTCTGTGTGTCTGTGTGTCTATGTCTGTGTGTGTCGCCATTTTTCTCAGAATTGGCTGAACGGATCTTCATCAAACTTTCAGAGGTTCATCAATGAGTGCCTGGGGGTGTTTTAGGCTAAAAAATAAATAAATAATTGAAAACAAAAAATTCGTTTCTTTGGAGTTTCAAAAAAAATAATCGCTCCATAGTGCCTAAGCCTTTTAAAATTAATGACAGTTATATACACGTACACATTCGCATAAATACAAAACAATCACCAGATATTTGAATACAAATAAATCAAACAATTCCGGAAGTGTACGTAGTTGGTAGTACAGCTTCTTCTTCTTCCTGATCGGAATCACACTTAACTCAGAAACGTGATGAATGCCACATTCACTAGCATATATTCAACGAAAAGGTGATGAACCCTCTTCCACTCCCCCCACTCCCTTCCTCACCCTCCCTCTCCTGCCTCCTCCCTCTCACCCTCCCTCCCCCCCCCCCCCCCCGGCCTACCGCAACGCCGGGTACTCGTGCTAGTAACAAAAAAGAATGCAGGATTTGGACCAAAATCGTCCCGTCTGATCCCACAAAAAGGTTGGATTAAATGGGACGTAGTAGTAGTAGTAGTAGTAGTAGTAGTAGTAGTAGTAGTAGTAGTAGAAGTAGTAGTAGTATCATCAGTAGTATCATCCAGTTGGTGAGATCATGACATTGTCATTACTAAACTCAAGACATCAGCTGATACCCCAATGAATAGAAACAGTGCTTGATGTCAATGTTGTTCAAATTGAGCACTCATAACTGAATGACTGCCTCAAGTACAAGTGGATTGTTTATTTCAATATAAGATCGAAGGTCATGGAGGAGTGAGGTGTAGTGACGGGGAGGGGGGTGGGGAAGGGAGGGGTGTAAATATGCAATAAGCAAGGGAACGAACAAGGAAGAAAAGGCGAGCTAGGAGGGGAGTTAAACCCACAAGTAGGAGGGTTGGAAAAGTCCTTAACCAGCCTTTAAAGGTGGATTTAAATCAAATTAAAAATCAACAAATGCAATCGACTGGTTTGTTGTGACTTTTGTGGAGGCAGCCATATCTTTTCCATGATTGGTTGACACACTACTCATGATACAAGCAGTATGTTTTTCCCACCCAATGAGTTTTCTCTCCATATGTATCTCAGAGTGCAAAATGAAAGGATATATGGAAGCAAAGAGGACCTGTCTTGAGTCGGTCTATACAAAGCGCATTCAGATTCAAGGTAAGAACTGGTCATGGGTTTTTGGGACTAGGAGGTTAGCCCCTCCGTCCTCCTCCTCCCCTCCACACAGTCACCTCACCCTCCCATGAGTCACTTCACTACAGAATGAACTGGAGAGTTCATAGAACACCTTACCCCCATACGGTCTTAGCAGAAAGGACATGGATGGGAAGGGTCATTTCAACTCATTGCGATTTTGATCACAATGTATTTTAGCTTTGTTCGTGAACTTTGCATCACTGGTGCAATGGAAACCATACAATGCCGATGGGGCAAACGGAACAGTCTAGAGCCGAACCTTCTGCCACTCTTCTCGGAGAAACTGACGATTTAAAAACGAGCTTTGAGAAAAGATGCACGAAACAGATATTTTAGACAAAATTAGCTCTTTCTTTGCATCGCTGGGTGCCGCCATTATTATCTGAATGTCAGTGTTATACTGCACTCTGTGCACACGGAAAATTTGATTGATCTAAACGGCCTAAAATATTGCCCGAGCACGACTAAACTGGAGGTTTTTTTGGAATTTCAAACGAGGCGATTTGGGTTGTATTGCATTCAAATATACAATTCAATGAGTCTTTGAAATGATGTAATGCGCCCCGGGATGCTTGGTATGCATGCATAGAAACACATGCGCAGTGACTCCTATAAACATGGCACGCTTGGTGAATGAACATGGCACGCTTGGTGTGTGTGTGTGTGTGTGTGTGTGTGTGTGTGTGTGTGTGTGTGTGTGTGTGTGTGTGTGTGTGTGTGTGTGTGTGTGTGTGTGTGTGTGTGTGTGTGTGTGTGTGTGTGTGTGTGTGTGTGTCATATGAGCACACCATATCCACTGCCGTCACTTATTTGTATGAACAGGAAATTGTAGGAATTCGATATCTCTCATCCACGAATATTTTGCGCATTTCCGATATGTTTGTGAGTCCGATTTGCATCCAGGAACACAACAATTACTGTTGACCATTTTGAAATTGCCATTCTTTCGGTTAAATGACGAATGTATGTTGAAAAGACTTTCGATTACAGTGGGACCCCGCTATTCATGGGGGATTAGTCTAGTAGGAAGACTAGGTCCCCCTGCACACCCCGGAGATATACTTCTAATCAGTGTTTCTAGATTGGAAAAAATGTGTAGAAAATGACTAGCTATGGCCCCAAGCTGAAAAAATGTCCCACATACCATTTTTATGCAAATTACTGCTGCCATTATCAAAAAAACGATTTTTGACATATCTCAGCCAATATTGCAGATAATTGAAAAATGAAGGTGTCTAGACCCATGTTTTGAAGGGCATAGATCATGATAGAACTATTCATAACATGATTACATGTGTCTATGGTATACTAGTATGCATATTAATGCTGTAATTACAAAATAATCAGTTTTACAAATGATAAGGATACGTTAATACTGCAGATAACTTAACATGGTACATAAGGGGTCTAAACCCAGGTATTTTCAAGGTTAAATGTCAACAAGATGCTCCTGAGTCTTGCATAGGGGCGGGACATTGGCAGTAACATTGGTACCACTCAACTTTTCTTCCCACCATTGACTTTGTATTGCGAGAGATTTTCACTTGCTTATTTAAAGGTTTCTCACCCAGCCCACGTAAAATCTACCAACTCCTGCTGTTAACTCCCAAACATATTTTTTTATGTTATCCAATCACAGTGCAGAAATGACAGACTAGAGATCCAAATTAGTGCTGCTATAGCTGCCATTTTACATTTCCATCCATGTAACATGCGCGCTCGCGCGCTCGTATCAATTGGTAATGTCGCGCGCTCGTATCAATTGGTAACGTTGATGTTATTGAATACCTCAGTTGAAAGTTCAGTCTTCCATTCCATCTGTGTGTTGTTCTTGGTATTCATCCTCCAATCTAGCCAGGTAAGATGCTAACTATAATGTTACTCACACTCTTGACTTCAGTTTCTGCATGAAATCATAAACAGGCAGAATAACAGCTGAGCCAGCTAGCACCATGTTAGCTAACGTTAAAGCTAGCCTCATCTATGTACAGTATGTTCCTAATGTCGGTGTAACTTAAACTTTTGTTAATGCCAAACATGAGACATATCTGTTGACTTCTGTATATGAATTGAACCAGAAAGAGGCACGACAGCTGAGCTAGCTACAGTAACTTAGCAGAATGTTTCATTGGCCTAGATAGCTAACGTTAGTGTGGAAGAATTTAGATGTTTTAGCTATTAGCACTTTTGATGCCACTAAACATGGTTTAGTCAGCTAAAAAGTACCCTAGTGTAGAACATGACTCAGAACCTCTGTTACCTCACTGAAAACTCAGAGCCTCCTTTCACAGGCACTTTTAACATCATTCGTGATTTCTTATTTGTCATTTAACAGTGATGGTAGACATCGACAGCAAGCATGCCCAAAAGAAAACGGAGTGTAGAACCTGCAGCCCAAAGCTCTCCTCCTACATGCATCCTTCATGTACCATCCATGTCTGATCATGGGGATTTCACGCCCCTCCGTAAAATTAAAGGATCTGCTTCAGAAAAACTGCAACTGCTTCAAAAGATCCGGGATAGACGTCTCAACCAACCGCATGACTCCCCATGTCGTATGCAATCAGTATGTGATCAGATCCCGGCAACTCTTCCTGATGACCTAGAAAGAGTAGGATATCACAGCAAGTGTTATAAGCACTTTGTCCGCCACTTTCATCGTCTGGGAGATGATACAGAACCAGGGCCATCAACCTCATCATGGCATCACTCTCCTCGTAAACCAGGAGGTTCTGCTGAACCCATCTTCCCGCCAGAGTGTATATTTTGTGAGAAAGTTGAGACCAAAGATGCTCATCGCAATACTGAGAGGCCTACAACCTTCCCATCCTTTAAAAACAAAGAAAATGCATGGGAGCAAATCGAAACACGGGCTGAGAAAATGGGTCTCTATCGACTCCATCGAAAGGTGAAAAACAAAGACCTCTTTGCATGTGAGGCCAAACACCATCCGTCATGTTTTAAAGCTTTCCGCACAGCATTCTACAACTATGAGCGTGCGATTCACAGAGCCGAAGCACCAAAGGAGCAGGCTTGCATGTCAGCCGCCCATGAAAAGGCATTCAACTCAGTACTGGAACACATTCAAACCCAGGTCATCCAGCAGAATAAAGTTCTACAGCTTTCTTCCTTGCGCTTGCTCTATGTCGAGGAACTGAAACTGAATGGATATGAGAACTCAAATTATCGGTCAGAGAAACTACTGAAACGCCTACAGAATGACCCAATCAAGGAGCATATCCACTTCACGAAGGTTGATCATGACAAATGTGATGTCATTTCTTTCTGGCTTGTGCACAGCTCAAACATAACAGTTTCCAATGCTCTCGCACGAGCATTCACACTCGGAAGCACAAACAAGAACCAAAATGTTGCCCTCCAACTTCGCCAGGGTATTCTACAGGCTTTCAGAGAGTGTAAAGACCAACCATGGCCACCAACAGCTGAAGACATGGAGCTCAATCCTGAAGACATCCTACCTCCAGACCTTGTCCGCTTTCTCAGCGTGCTAATGACTGGCAAGGAGGGCATCGAGACAGAAAAGGTGAAGCGTCTGGTCTTCTCCATTGGACAAGATCTGTGCCGTGCAGTGTCAGATGGAAAATGGAAGTTACCAAAGCACATTCTCCTCTGTGTGACTGTAAGGCACCTGTTCCGAAGCAAACAGCTCACCACAATACTACACAGGCTTGGACACTCTGAGAGCTACGATTTCGCCTTGGAGTTGGAAACTGCTCTCGCCAAGGTCCTGGATGAAGTCTCAACTTATCGTACACCACAAATTGTGACAGGAGAGGGCAACCTTGTATTCCACTGTGAGTGGGACAACTTGAATAAAACCACTACCAGTGTGCACGGCAGCAACATTGTAAACAGTGCTGGAGGAATCATGGTGCAGGAGGTCAAGCCCGGGTTCGAGAGCAGCAAGGAGAGCTGAAAGAGCAGCCCTTGAAAAAGCTGGAGAAGAATCCCAGGTTTCACAGGGCATTCGGTGAACTGGGTGACAACTGGGATGCCAACCCTGAGGTGGAGAGGCAGTTAGAAAAATTCACCTGTGTGATGTACGGCCAGAGTCGCGAGTCATCAGTGGACATTGTCCGTGCCAAGCTGCTACGAAAAATGGTGGGAGAGGACAAGACCCTCACATCCAAGTCCAAGGTTGATCTGGCTCGCCTTCCTCCATGCCAGTCTGCCCTGAAGCCGCACATCCAGCGTGTGAACCACCGCGTAGCATTGTACAAAAGAGCCGATCAACCTATCATCGAAAAGCCAAAACCTTATGAGGAGCAAGGATGGATAAGGACTGATGAAGGACTGTTGAAACCAATGTGGTCCAGTGGTCCCATCCTACCAACCTCACTGGTGGATCTTCTGAACACAGGAGAGCACGAAGAGGAGGAGGAAGAGGAAGGAGAAGAAGAGTTTGACTCTGACGATTTCGATGAAAATGATGATGACTGACTCAGTGTAGAATCACTAATGCTAATGATGTTTATCTAAAACAAGCAAGAGAAGAGTGGTCACATTGAGTGCTAGGACTATTTTGACAGTTGTAATATTTAGAAAAATAAAACTTTGTGTTAACGTCTGTGTAGACGGACCTTAATATGAGTCTATTATTTCGTAAAACTGTGATTATTTTGTAAATAAAGCACTAATTAGCATACTAGTATACCATAGACACATGTAATCATGTTATGAATAGTTCTATCATGATCTATGCCCTTCAAAACATGGGTCTAGACACCTTCATTTTTCAATTATCTGCAATATTGGCTGAGATATGTCAAAAATCGTTTTTTTGATAATGGCAGCAGTAATTTGCATAAAAATGGTATGTGGGACATTTTTTCAGCTTGGGGCCATAGCTAGTCATTTTCTACACATTTTTTCCAATCTAGAAACACTGATTAGAAGTATATCTCCGGGGGGGTGCAGGGGGACCTAGTCTTCCTACTAGACTAGATACGTTCCTGGCAAATCCCACAAATTGTGAAACCGCGAATGGCGGGGCATTGTTTCTATGGAAAAAAAAGACTAAGGTTCCCAAGTTGCGAAAATCCACGAATAGAGAGGACCAAACCGCAAATGTCGGCGATAATCCCGCAAATGGCGAGGCAAATCCCACAAATGTCGACGATAAATATAATCCGCTAAAGTTGATGAAAATCCCATGAATGTATGCTGCGGCATTGTTTCAATGGGGAAATGGGGGGGGTGCGGGGAGGGTCGGTTGTAGGTTCCCGGCGGCTCCTGATTCATAGAGAAAAATTTTAAATGTTTTCGACCGCAAATGCACATGATTACAGTTTCACAAAAAATGCGTACAAATAAAAATAAACGACAACACCAGGAACCATTTCCAATTTATTGAAGGAATGCGATTACAGTTTATTAAAAGTGCTTAACCATCTTAACCATACCGCACTTTAAACAAAAAAAAACATAATGTTTGAGGTTTGTAGATGTTTTTTTGCACATGTCAAGCTGCTTTAAGCATGGCTGGTGAAAGATGGGTTTTATAAATGTGTCAAGCTAGCAGCTCCTCAAAAAAAAACTAATTTGCGCCCCTGAAAAACGGTGAATTCGTGGAATATGGCCACGAACAGAGGGAGAAAAACCGCGATTTCTTGGAACACGACTGCAAATAGAAAAAAACGGGCATTTGCGGGACACTTTTCCGCAAATCAAGAAACATGTCGCATTTTATCAACAGCGAATATGCAGATCCCGCGAATAGCGGAACTGTGAATAGCGGGGTCTGACTGTACACATTTCAACCGAGCAACAGCCGGTTAAAAGTGTTCGGCGAGAACAACCAACTCGACGAAAACTCACACACGGCGCATGCGCGAAAGGCCTCGTTACCATTCCTCCATAATTTTGAAAATCCCATATTAAAATTAAATAAAAGTTTAAAGGCTGTAACAAAAAAAAACAACAGACATTTATTCGGAAGTTTACTGCTGTTGATGCACCAACTTTTACACCACCTTATTTATACCGTTAAATTAGTTATTTGTGCCTGTTGTATGTGTTCTTTATGACATTCCCACAAACAGTAAGTTTCCTGTTTGGAATGATTTTCAATTTTGTTTGACTGCCAGGCAGGCGGACAGATTGAAGCAATTTCTATACCATGACTGCACATGCATGCTCGAGACGTATAATTCGGTATAATTCGCCAAATTCAGAGTCAACGTACTGTTATACTGCAGGTTCATGTTCCGAGTAATGTTCTACATTGTTAAAAATATATAATTATATTGAAATTAAGTAGTTCCTCGATCATAGAAATAGATAAACATACAAAGTGAACCAATTGCTTAATCTCACTTTGCGCTGCACGCCAAACATTCCATTATCAATCTACTGCTATTGCTTCTTCTTTTACGATCCCAAAAATTCACACCTTCTTGTGGGGTCAGCCGAGGGGGAGTTTTGACCTAAGTCTTTCACGAATCGGAAGGCCAGGCCTGACATTTGACAAACTGGTTTGGGCAAGAATTTATTCATTGTTCAGGGTGTCAGCATAAACTTACCAATTCTTCCTGAAAGACACCGTGGGATCTCTTTAACATTACCAAACTAGATGGTATTCATAAAATACTTACCCTGCGCAGTCAACTTGTTTGAGCCAACTCTTCTGTTTTTGAACATTTTTTTCATTTGATCCAATATGGCTGCCAGACCACGTGAGCGATGACATCATAAATTTATATTTTCTAATATAATTGTTGCATAGATCACTCAATACATTTCAAACTGATCAGACTAAGCGTTGTCCCTGTCGAATTATGACGTCATAATTATGGCACCAATGACGTCATCGTTAACACCTATTCCTCATATGGAGTTCTTTACAATGAGCCATCTTTCAATTTTCTCCATGGAGCCGTTTCAAAGATATGGAGGTTCAACTTTTTTTCCAAGATGGCGTCTGTACCACGTGACCTATGACGTTGTAGTTATCATTTAAAAAATTATACAAGAGGAGCCGCACATATTCTGAAAATTTCGTGTTCATCGGACCAACAGTTGCAGGGAATTTTTTTTTTTTCATACTGATCAGATCAAGCGTTGTACTTGTCGAATTATGACCATAATGGAGGCACCTATGAGATCACCATCAACATATCTTATTCGCCATGGTGAGTACTTGGCAATGAGCCATGTTTCATTTTTTTTTCCATTGAGCGGTTTGGGAGATAGAAGTGTAACGTTTTTCCAAGATGGCGTCCGTACCACGTGAATTATGACGTCATAATTATGAATAAAAAAATTATACAGGCGGAGACGCTTCTATGGTAAAATTTCGTGTCAATCGGATCAACGGTTGCCGAGAAAATGAATTTTAAAATTCAGACGTACAGCACACGTACGCACCTGAATGCTTAACCCCGCTTTTTGCTTCACGACCGCAGGGTAACAAAGGTCAGCATACGAGACACCAGGCTTAGCGTCCATCCGTCCATCCAAAGAATGACATACTTCCTGATGCAACGCCCTGCCGACAAAGCACTAATCTCATAGTATATCATCATGTCAAGAATCGAAACCAGACCAGACCGCTCAAAGCCGAGTGCACGACCTCTGTGCCTCCCTGTCGGAATTAACTTCTTGAATATATGGAGGAATTCCACTAGCCCACTGGTCCACAAAAGGAATGTCCTCGCAAATTATGTAATACGTAGTTTATTGAAAAATCATGTAATAGTATCGTGATGTCTCCAAATGTTTCCCCCCTGCATCTAATAGAAGTTATAATCACACTTACACATTTTGAGCACCTTTTGATTTTGATGTTTGTAAGTGTGCAGAAGCGTGCCACATGAGCTTTGCCAATGAAGTATTCTGATTTGCTTTTTGCCATCGCAGTCAACACCAATAAATGACTGACTGTGCAATTTTACAGCAGTGAGACTCTTTGGGAAAGAGACGTGTCATGGAGCACTAGGTACGTTTTGCTCATTTCACTCCTTCTGTATTAAGGGTCTTCATGCCCTGTGCGGAGTACTGTCTTTATCTTGAATTAACCTGTCCATGTGCATACATACATCCACAGATTTCATATTATAAAATGTATCGTTTCACAAATAACTCACAACATGCCGAGAACATTGAACACAGAGGATACACCGCAGACATGCCCTGCCACACAATCCTCACCCAGACAAACACTCACCACCCTCACTGCAGCCCTGTCCACAACGGGCCCACGTGACCAGATCACCATACCAGGGATGACTAACCCTGGTGTACATTATACAGTAATCCCTCGATATATATGGAATGGCTCCATAACATCTTTCCATTGGGTGAATTTCCGTATATCGAATCTTAACTCTACAAATCTTAACTCTACGATGTAAAAATTGGAGTTTGTGATCACTCCCCGAGTCGGATCAGAGCAGGTGTGTTTGGGGAAAGGTACTCCACTGCTATGTTGTCTGTTGAGCACTGGCTCTTATTAGTCCCCTACCGGTGTACAACGGAGGGGACTATAGGTTTGCACTCCGTCAGTCTGTCAGTCTGTCCGTCTGTCAGTCCGTCACGCAAAGAACAGTTTTCCGGACTTTCTAAACCCTTAATGCTAACGATTTCAAACTTGGTACATGGTTTCCTCATGATAAGTTACAGATGAAGTTCGAACTTCACGACGTTTCGATCATTTTTGACAAAGTTATGGCACTTTTAACTTTGGGAATTCTGATAATTCTGATGATCCTTAACTCAGTGCCATTTTAAGTTTTAATTTCCTTTAAAAAAGATTTTCTCTGCAATAATAGGACCGATTGAGATCAAATTTTCACCGTAGGGGGGACTCGGTCTGTAGAATATTTTAATGGTAATTATGATGTCACAGGTCACGTGGTTCGGCCGCCATATTGTTTTTCGTGAAAACACGAAAACCCCTTTTTCTCTGCAACGGCTCAACAGATCGAGGCCAAACTTTGCAGGCAGAATCGCATACCCATGCCGAACAAAAAAAGGTCGGCGAGCTTGACGTCATGTCACATGATTTCAGAGTTATGACGTTTTTAAGCATGAACCTTTAAAACCGAGCTCCTCCCTCATTTTTGATCCAATCGAGGGGAAACTTCACAAATCTGTTCATGTCGATCTACTAAAATGTCTTTTTGGAATTTGCGATAGGGCACGTGGTTTGGCAGATATCGTTAATTAAACGAAAATATATTTTTTTTAAATGGATATCACTTGAATCGCTGGTACCTCAGACCGTGAGTTGGTAATTATATAATTCACACAGTGCAATACGTGCAGGCTGCTCCATGGAGCGACCTTGCGGGCTTATCAACGAGGCAAGGCATGACACACATGTGTCTCAGCATACCTCAGATCAGGTTTGAAAACCAGCATCAACCGTGCATAAATTTGCATATTCGATCATTTTTGACAAAGTTATGGCGCTTTGAACTTTGGTAGGGGACATGTATTGCAGCGCAATACTCAGAATGTTTGTTTTTTCTGTACTCTCTTTATTGTGCCCGGCTTGGGATATTGGGTGATTTTATTCTGTCTCCATGTTGGCTAAGCGGTTAGGGTGTCGGCTTGGGATCCTAGGATCCTGGGTTCGAATCCCGGTCGATCGCTGAATTAACACCAGGGGGGTTGACTCAGCCTGTCATCATTCTGAGGTCGACAAATTGAGTACCAGTTCACTGGTAATTCCCTGTGTCTCGCAAGAGGAGACCAACAGGGTTGGCAGCAGGAAGGGCATCCGGCCATAAAACATTGCTTCAAAAAAGGGACCATGGTGCCCAACAAAGGCCAACCCCTGCTCTGCGGGGGGAAATGGCCTCCAAAAGTGGTTGTATTGTGCCCACTGTGGATGCAACAAGCTTTAGCACTTTTACGATGTCACTCGGTTTTTCACCCTCGTCAAAACCCCTTAATCGGTATACACACTCAGCTCTAAGCTGTCTCGCCTCGGTTTGAATCCCGACCCAGCTATAAACTGTTATCCCGGTGTTTCACTGTGCAATAATTAATCATTGCATGTGCAATGATTCTCGGATGGTCCCTCGGATGGTCCCTCGGATGGTTCTCAAACATTTCCATCGTTTGACAACATTTTCCACTGAAACGCCAAATAAGCTCCTCTGGTCAATGTTTTCTGTTGATCTTGCTGTGTTACATCTTCCTGATCTCATGTCCTTGACTGAACGAGTTGTTTTAAGCTTTTGGTGACAGTTTCTAATCTTTTTTTAATCCAAAGTGGCATGTTTTTCCATTTATTGACACCACCATCTTTGAAATGCAATGACAGCCTGTCATACCTCATACTGTGCAGCAATTCGTGCTTTATGAGCAGCAGTTAATCTTTCAGCCATAATGGATCAATATGAAAGCAAACAAAAAATAATATTAATACATATACATATATATATATATATATATATATATATATACAAACACGTGGTTCACTTCCTCATTTGTTTCTTCCTCTTTTATATGGTTTAGATTGTATCAAATTCATATGCTGTATCCACACCACGTGCAAATTTCCACCCCATGTATGCCTTGCACAATCAGCGTGGAAGATATAGCTCAAATAACACTGTTTAGAAATCTACTCAACCATGACATGTTGACACCATACTGTGAGTAGTGACGCATGCAGCACTCACTGTACAGAGCATAGACAAAGCTACATCCTGCGCAGAAATACAGTCAAGACTTTGTTGTTTCAAGACTTTCAATTCTCTGAATTGAACATTTTTGTTGTTTTCCTCAAACAAACAAACATGCATCATCCCCTTGCTTCCTGTGATGACTCCAAATCACTTCTCTTGATATTTGGCTTCATAATAAAAATTTTGTCTTTCCTCAAAATGAAAACGATCAATCAAAACCTTCATTTCCCAAGCTAGCGAGTGCTGTCCATCTTGACTTCTACCATTAACCAAACATCCTCACCTTCCCTCCTTCCATATGCTTCTTCACTGCCCTGCTTTGAAGACGAGAAATGAAACCTTGTTTTTTTGAGCTGAAAGCTCTTGTTCTTATGAAGGATATCATTCTTTCCTCCACCTGCTGCTCAAAAATGAGGAGGCCCTTTGATATTCCCAATCGAAACCAGGCAAGTGCATGGCACTGACCACTGGATGCGTAACCCATGTTTAGAAATGCACGAATCCTTCCCTTCCAAAGAACTTGAGAGCACGTACAATGCAAACCCCTTCCCAAGCCCTCCCACAGATCTCCCGATGTCCCTGTTCTCTGCTGTTGTACTTGTGTGCTTCCCTCTTTTTTTTTTTTGTATACAGGATTTCAAATTTTCAAACACAAAAATTCAGACACACAAAACATATAAAAAGGGGAGCGGTAGACAAGGTGGGGAGAGAAGAGGAAGCACAAACACAACATTTGAGAGCAGGGACATCGGGAGATCTGTGGGAGGGAGAGGGCTTGGGGGGAGGAGGCATGGGAAGGGAAGGGGGGTGGGAGAGGTATAAAACACATGGACACAGCAAGGACTTTCAGGAAGGAATTTGGTATTTCAAAAACGTGGATCTGGAGTGAAATTAGCGGGGGTAGAAAAGATCAAGGTTTTGGATTGGGGAAGATAAGAGATGGTGGTGAACAGCTGTTTTTGAATACCTGGAGGGAGTTTGTTCCAGATGTGGGAGAAAAGAGGAATGAAGGAGTGAAGGTGAGCAGAGAGTCTTGAATTAAAACCTCTCTCCCCATCTTGTCTCCCGCTCCCTTTATTATGTTTTTTTTTAGGTGTCCGTTTGGTTTTTTTTGTGATGAATGTTAGCTCTTACACGAGCCTCGATCCTGTATCCCCCCCCCCCCCCCCCCCCCAAAAAGAAAAAGACCCAAATTTTTGGCGAGATCCATAAATGCAGTCAAGATCCAGAACCAGACGGTTAATTGTTAATTTGACCATGTATGGCATGATGAGGGCATTAAGAGAAACAACCAGAACAACCTTCTTTGACGAAGAGAAATAAGGAACATTTTGAGAAATGTTATTTCAGATGCGGCAAACTTTATCGTTGCATTTCATTTCTTTGTTTCGGGTTTCGATTTGAACAAACTGTATATCTGATGATGTTATCATGACATAAACAAGGCATTGGCAACGCATCCCTTTGGGGAAGGGAGGGGTGCTGTCCTTGGCCAAACAGCATTAGTCAAAATCATAAATTCCTGCCATGATCTACAGGGGGACTGGATATCGGTGGTACGACCAAACCCCACAAATGATGCAACCAACAAGCAGGTGCTGCACACGCATGTAATGAACCCTATATCATCACCCAAAAAGGGGAAGTACACAATGAGCACCTTGGTCTCGATACCCGAATAAATACAGCTGTTGGACAACCGCCTATAGCAACTGTCCCGGTTAATCTTGTTTGTTTGTTGTCCCTGTTCTCTGAGTTGTAGCCTACTTGTGTGCTTCCCTCTCTCCCCCCATCTTGTCTCCCGCTCCCTTTATTGTATGTTTTGTTTGTCCGTTGTTTTTTTTTTTTGTGATTGATGTTAGCTCTCACACGAGCCTCGATCTTGTATACAAAAAAATAAAATAATAATCTGTCTATGTGAATCTTATTGAACATCTTCTTGTCCCGCAGAATGCACGCTGAACAACTGCTTCAGTGATGTACAGGACTGCCTCAAGGAGTATCACTTCAACCTTTCCATGAATCTAGGTACGTCAAGTCCGATGCAATCCAGGTACCGATTGCTGAAAATGTCACCCTGGCGATGCATCGACGTGTGTGCGCCGGAATGAACTTAAGCTGGACGTCTTGTCTGCACACCCAGCTCAAGGTCATTCTTGTATGTGGTGTGCGCGCACGTTCACTTGTCGTTGGTGACCTTAAAGATGCCACCGTGTCTTTTGCATAAAGGAGGGATGTTATCACGGAGACCCTGAACAAGTTATAAACTCCTACCCAAATGCACAGGGCATCATGCATCACCAATACAGCCGCACCCTGAATTTGCTAACAACCACCTTAGAAGAAGAAAAAGAAGTAGAAGGAGAGGAAGAGCACTCATTTTTCATCTTCACATGCACAGGGCTGCCAAAGCAGTTCCCTTGGCTATTGGGCACAATCCTGGTCGGGGCGCACCTCTGACTCAAGATACCCGAACGGTTCATCCTTCCCAGTGAGCTGGTACTCATTTTGCCAACCTCAGAAGGATAAACAGGCTGAGTCAACCCACGTGGATGTTAATTCAACAGCATGGCAGGGGCTTGAACTCAGGACACTGATATCCCAAGCCAGACACCTTAACCGCTAAGCCAACCCCGAAGCAACCTTAGAGCTGCTTCTAAATTCAATGGACAAGTTCGCTCCCCAACTATATTCCACGGTAGATGCAAAAAAATTGGATTTGTTACTTGCGAAACCGAAGATTTTTCAAGTATATTGGTTGGTCTTGTGCGTTATTCTTTCTGTTTGCAAGTCGCCTACAGGTCACAATCCTAAACCGATCTTTAAGAAACTTCACTAAGTTGTAGAGGTCATCACAATTGAGAAGCCCATTGATTTTGAGGTCAAAGATCAAAGGTCATCTGTAGGTCAAATTTCTAAAATCGCCATTTTAAATCCGATTGACTTGAAAATTGAACAGCATTTGCATATTGAGTCACTGAATTGGGAAACCAACTATTTTTGAGGTCAAAAGGTCAACCCAAGGTCAAACTTCCAAAATAATCAATATAATCTGAAAAACCATCAATTTTCATCCCGTTGACTTGGAAATTGAACAGCATCTGCACTTTGAGTTGCTAAATTGGGAAACCAACTATTTCTGAGGTCAAAAGGTCAACTCGAGGTCAAATTTCCAAAATCATCAATTTTCATCTGAAAACCCATCAATTTTCATCTGATTAACTTGAAAATTTAACATTTGCATAGTGCCTCACTGAATTGGGAAACCAACTATTTTTGAGGTCAAAAGGTCAAAGGTCAAACTTCTAAAATCATCAATTTTCATCTAAAAATCATCACTTTTCAGCCTATTGACCCGAGCTTTGATCAAGATCGTCAATTTTGATATTGATGAAATGGACAATTTGCTGGATCAATGGCAACCTTTTTGGGGGAAGGGGGTGGCTTTTGCAAGTATCGTGCTCGGCATGACGTCTTCTTGTTTATTTATTTGTTTGTTTGATGCCCCAATGTGCATGTTTTATGTTTCAGAACAATACAGGAAGTTTAACAATACAACCTGCACCTTCATTGCTGTGGAATATGTAGACGGGTCAATATACTGCCTGACCCCAAAAAAATTGCAAATTTTTGTTTTATGCTTATTTCTAGTAGTTTATGAAGTGGAAGACAACATATTAAAAGTTGGACAATTTTGACGCATGGGAAAGTCCCTCAGTGACGTCAGAAAACAAGATGGCTGCCGGCAGATAAAACGTAAAAAAATTGACTGATAATCATCAGACCACTAACAATTTAAAGTTAATTTTGCACCAATATTTGTATTATGATCGTTGCTGGTAGTTTATGCAGTGCTAATCCTGAGACCATTCGCAATTTAAAGTAAATATTTGCACAAATATATGTGCTTTGATTGTTTCTGCCAGTCTATGACATGGAAAGCAACATATAAAAAATTGGACAATTTTGACACATGTGGAAGTACCATATGCCTTCTAGTCTTAGATTCCAGTTTCATCGTCCTCCTCCTCCTCCTCCTCTATGTCTGGTTCAACACTCATATTGTCACAGTTGCTGTCCTGGCAATGTCCACATGCACTGGTGCACTCTAATCCATGCTTCCTACATGAACACCTTAGTGTTTTGCACCCCCCTGAACAGTTGCAGTGAATCATCTGAAGTAGTATGTCTGGAGCAGGGCTTTTGTCTGTCATCACTGGAACAAGTTTTCCTCCTTCTACCTTCCATCCCCACTCCGTTGGCTCCATTCCACAACAAAGGCCCATCCATTCCATTACCTGGTAATAGGTCCGCAGAGAATGAAACTTGCAGGCAGCGGATGTGGGTGGCAGTCTTTCAGGAGTGACAAATGCCTTAGCCCTTGCAACCTTTTTGCAGAGAATGTTGTATCTGATCGATGCCAGTGAGTCGTTCTGATTTGCTTTAAACAATGCCACCATTGCTCTGCAGCCTGCAGTTTCAATAACATCCTGACTCTGCTGTGGTTTACAGAACACCTTTGAGCTGTCTATCAGTTCCTTTTCTTTCTTGATGATTCTTTGAAACCCTGACTTCTTTCCAATCCCAAAGACACGAGACGTTGCGTCACAGCCAGTTAATGCATGAAGGAACAATATATCTCTGCAGGCTGCATTTCCAAGTATCTGCTGAAGGACTTTGATATTGTAGACATTTGATTTTGCCTTGTCAGAACGGAAATAGAGTTCAATGCAGTTTGTCTCCACCATATAGAAGAGCAGGAGGAGAAGGAGATCTGTATCTTCTCCAATGAGGGTTGTAGATCTGGAAGCCGCATTTGCGACGGCCGCTTTTGCAATCTCAACATCAGCATCTCCCTCTGCTTGGATCACCTCACAGCCTTCCTTGTGCAACACCTCTATAATCAACAGTATCATTGCCTGCTTGTTTGACTCATTCGACAGAAAGTCCTCCTTTTTCCCAACAAATTTTGTTGACTCCGTAATGTTAACCTTGGTGGCATTCTTGTTTCTATTCCGACGTTGATGAGAACAGTCCTTTGTGCTTGGCCCAGCCTCATAACCATCAAACACAACAGTAGCTTTGCCATAGTGTCGTACTGTAAATGAGGCATATTCATCTGCAATGGAACTGTAGGTGAATCCCTCTGTCCACTTTAAGCGGTGAATAAGTGATCCCCCGTCAAGAACATAGTGATCTGTTCCTGGAACTGTCTGGTTGACAGCATTGTCAGATTTGGTTGTAGCATAATTCCTTATTGCCTCCGCCAACTGTGGTTTATCTGGCTGGCGCAGGATGTTTTTTGCCTCAAAAAGAGACATTGGGTATGGGCAGAGTTCATATTTCATCACTTCACCTATCTGGAGATCTCCCGTCTGTGACACCACTAAGAACCTCTGGAATAGTAACGCTGGATCTATTGTGCGGTCCTCAGCAACTTTGACTGCCCTGCTGAATGCAAGTGTCTTGGCTTTAGAACTCCTTTTGTGTGAATAGGAGTAAGCTGGGTGATCATCCATCTTCTTGACAATGTCACTACCTACTTTGAATAGGTCATGAACATTGACATCCTCATTTGCAGTAACCCCTGTGATGATATTGCGCAATGACTTGTCATCAGAAAATGGTGTGAAGCTGTCCAGTTTTTCGGCAACTTTGCCACGATCAGCTTCATCTCGACTCACCCTGGATGTTGTCAACTCCTTATGTTGTTCACTTGTTGAGTAGCTACTCGAGGTCAGTTCTTGCATAGCAAGGTTGTAGGAGGACGATATGGTTGAAGACAGAGTCCAAACTGCTCTCTGGTGCTCTGACATCCCACTTCCTCGAGTCAGCCCCCCTTGGCTTTTCAGTGAGCGCATTAATGTCTGTTCTATCACAAGATCAGAGCCTAGGCCAGCCCAGTATTGGTCACTGCGCCGGATTACATGATAACCAGATTGGAACTTCTGATGAACCTCAGGGTTGTCATCCTCTAACGCAAGCATCTTCTCGAGATAGAGTCGAGCTGACTTCAGGTAATTGGGATGGCCAGCAGCTGCAAATATCGGCAAGCAAGCTGATATGGCTTGGAGATGCATCTCCCAGGACCCCGTCCGATCAGCTGCCACAAGTGCCCTTGCAATTCCCAACATACGCTGGTAGTTGATCCAAAGTGCACTGGTTTTCGAGTCCTTTGCAAGTTTATTCCTTTCCTGATTCAATCTATTGTCAATGAAATGAATGCACTCTGATTGCAACACAGACTCTATAGTGTCACTTTCGACAGTCTCCAGGGAAATGTACAGTCGCTCCAGTTCTGCCACTTGTTCTTGAAACCCAGGGTCAACTTCCACAATCTTGCCAACAACCTGACGTGTAAGACACTGATCCACAAGCAAATGGCCACGAAAAGCACGTTGCACCGCCTTCCCACTCAGCATGTGCACAACAGCATTTTGACCATACACTGTTTCCAGGATCTCTTTCAGTCCACTTCCATCCATCAAACTTCCAATGGCACCCAACAAATTCATTAATGTGTGGAAGCTCCCAAGCAGTAGCACTGCATTATGGATTGGGTTATCAGCAGGAAGAGCATTCACTATCTCAGAGGCGTATCTCAGCGTTTTCGACGTAGTGAATCGTGCATGGTTTTGTGACATTTTTATCATGTCAAAATTTTTTACTTTCCCATGGTCCATTTCTGTCCAACTTTTGATATGTTCCTAAGTAAGTCTTAAAATATAAGGAAATGCAATAAAACTAAAATTTGCAATTTTTTTGGGGTACAGCTGTTCTGGTTGTATATTGACCCGTCTAATGCGCAAGGTGAGTGACTTCGCTGTCGGGGAATCAACCTGAAAGCTCACATCATGACTTGTACATTTAAAAGTTTATCATCGACACTGCGATTTACAAAACAAACAGCAAAAATGTATCAATTAATTAATCAATCAATTAATCGATTAATTATTTAATTTGTCGATTAATTAATCAATTAAGTAATTTTCAAAGTTACACATTCGGATGAAACAGTGGTGGTTTGGGTATGCTATTAGCTAATTCATTAAGAAATTAATTATTTTACGATTATTATTTATTTATTTTAATTATTAATTACTTATTTATTTTATTTCTCATCTGGGCATTATCTCAGGCACCTTTTGAGCTAGGAAGCTGATATTCAGACACGACAGTGACACGTACAACAGTGACACGTCACTTGTCACAAGTCAGTCTTGTCCCGTTTATCTGTGGTCTGTCGGGAATAAGATAAGTGTGTCTAAGTGCCTACCTTCCTATGCTGTACCTCTTGTCCTTGTAATCTCAACGCTCTGCATACAAATATTATAACCTCCTCCGGAGGTCTTGAGAACTGTACCCCTGGTGTCGTGTCATCTAACCCAGCCGTTGTGTCCTTTCCTCAATTGATTTAGCGTAGCGCGACTCGGCCAACGTTCGAGTATAATCGGGTAAACTGTGCAGACGCGGTCATACCAAACCGCTCGGTAAACTAACATCCAAAACCGCGTCTGTAACATTTGTGACAGTGACAAGACAACAGTGACATGTGACAAGTGACAGTGAAGTGGCAATACATCAGACACGACAGAGAGGAGGGACAAAATTTACCCATGCAAAGAGTGCTTTAACCTCAGCAGCGTTGCCCAGGTAAAAAATGAAAATGTATTTTTTAGAAAATATTTTGGAGAACATTGACATCGAGAATTTCCCACCTCCTGGCCCCCACAACCCTGTGTAAGGACGCGACCACATAGCCTGCGTTACCCCCCTCCTACACACACACACACACACACACACACACACACACACACACACACACACACACACACACACAAGGTTGCATTTGTACCCAAAGTTTGGAGTTTGTAAATTATATAAGTTGTGGCCGTCCATGATGGAACACATACAAAAGAGAGAGAGAAAGTTTTGCCTTTTATGGGTAGAGATCTTCCTGCCCCCCCCCCCCCCCATCCTCTTCCAACTTGTTGTACACCTCCTAATCCATATCATTCCTCACCTTATCCAATACTCTCCTTGCTGCTTTCGTCTTCTGCCCATACAGGTGAAGCAACCCCCCGTGTGGCTGCCTCCCTCGATCCTTGATTTTCCCTATCCTCTTCCAAACCTCCTCTTCACCAACTGCCTTCGCTACTTCCTCCATCCACCATACCTGGTCTCACATGCATCCTTTCCTGACGTTCTTCCACACAACACTTTTGCAATTCCCCAAAATGCCTCTCCATACTTCGTCCACCTTCTCCAAACTTTCCGCTTCTTTGCTAAGTCTCTCCTACCTGGCCCTCACCCTCTCCTTGTACTCCACCACGACGTTTCTCCGACACTTCTCCCACCTAATAACCTTCCGACCTCTGCTCTTAACTTCCCTCCTGTTCTTCATCCTCACCACAAACAACACAGGCTTGTGCTGGGTAGTAACATGCTCTGCCACCACTGCCTTGCAATCCTTAACCCTCCACAGCTGTCACTTCCTTACCTCCAAAAAATCCAGTTGTATTCTATGCTGTCGACTCCTATAGGTAATCTTGCGGCTTTCCCGCTTTCGAATGAACGAACCATCTATGGCCCAGTCCTCAACACCAGCTGTTGTCCCTCTCTATTCCTCGCTCCCCAACCAGATTTACCAACACATTCCTCTTCACCCGGCTCCGTTACTCCGACATACGTGTTGAAGTTCCCTGCAATGAACAGCATCACCTCTACCTCAACCATCCCCATCATCCTCTCTCCAGCCAGTGTCCCCGAATTCCTGCTTCTTTTTTTTTTTTTTTTTTTTTTTGTATACAAGATCGAGGCTCGTGAAAGAGCTAACATTAATCACACAAAAAGACAAACCGACACACAAAACACAAAAAAACAAGGGGAGCGGCAGACAAGATGGGGAGAGAGGGGGAAGGACACAAAAGAGAGGGGGAAGAGGGGGAAGGACACAAACACAACATTTGAGAGCAGGGACATCGGGAGGACTTGGGGGGAGGTGGGAGAGGAATAAAACATATGAACACTGCAAGGACTCTGGGGTGAATTACCGGGGGTAGAAAAGATCAAGGTTTTCGATGGGGGAAGATAAGAAGGCACGCCTGGCACGCCTGGCCCTGGCCCTTCTCTGCCCCAGTCCTTCCCATTTGTGGCCCATATACCGACATAAAACACATCATTTGCCTCTGTATCATCACCCCTGCCATAACTGTCCAACCCTCCTGTCTTTCCACTCTGACCACCTGCTTGCTGATCTCTTCCGATACTATTATTCCCACGCCATTACTCCTTTCATCCCCACCTGCGTGCAACAGTTTGTTCCTCCTACCAATCTCTTTGACCTGTCACCTTTCCATCTGGTCTCCTGCACACATAACACTTCCAACCTCCTTCTCTGCGTCATCTCCACGCTCCACCATTTAGAACCCTTCTCACCTACCTACCAAAACTACCGAGCTCAACCTCGCTTCTGAACTGCTGCACACCTGGCCCTACCTACCAAAACTACCTAGCTCAATCTCGCTTCTGAACCGCTGCACGCCTGGCCCTACCTACCAAAACTACAGAGCTCAACCTCGCTTCTGAACTGCTGCACACCTGGCCCTACCTACCAAAACTACCTAGCTTAACCTCGCTTCTGAACCGATGCACACCTGGCCCTACCTACCAAAACTACCTAGCTCAACCTCGCTTCTGAACTGCACACCTGGTCATACCTACCAAAACTACCTAGCTCAACCTCGCTTCTGAACCGCTGCAGCCTGGCCGTACCTACCAAAACTACCTAGCTCAACCTCGCTTCTGAACCGCTGCACGCCTGGCAGAGCTAGTACATCATCTTCATTAATTTGGGACACTCAGGTCCAGTCAGCAGCGCCCCCTGGCTGATCTTCTGGCCCTCCTCCTACCCTTGGCTATCATAATCCTGTGTATACACACGTATACACACACACACACACACACACACACACACACACACACACACACACACACACACACACACACACACACACACTGCTCTTTGTCCACTCGCTCCTCTCCCTTCCGACACCCATCTCGACCTCCAACCCACTCACTCCCTCCCTCCCTCCCTCTTTACTTCCCCCTCCCCCACCCCTCTGACTCCCTCTTCTTCTCCTCTCTATTCTTATTTGTGATATAAAATGTAAACTGTTCAGCCTGGTGGAAGTTTGCTCTATTCCGAGTGCCGGTCTAGTTTATTACCTGCAAAATCGGAGATTTTTCAAGTACATTGGTTGGTCGCATGTGTTAGTCTGTCTGTCTGTCTGTTTGTCTGTATGTATGTTAATTGCCTAAAGGTCACAATTTTAATCCAATCTTCACGAAACCTCACCAAATGGTAGAGTTGGTCATAAAGAAGAAGCCTATTAATTTTGAGGTCAAAGGTCATATTGAGGTCAAATTTCGAAAATTATCACTTTTCATCCGATTGACTTAAAAGTTGATCAATATTTGCGCATTGTCACTAAATTTGGAAACCAACTAATTTTGAGGTAAAAAGGTTAAATGTCAACTCAATGTCAAACTTCTAAAATCATCAATTTTCATCTGAAAAAGAATCGATTGTCGTCCGATTGAACCGAGCTTTGATTAAGATTGTCAATTTTAACCTTGATGAAATGTACATTTTGATGTATCCATGGCAACAACTATTGGGGGAGGGGGTGGATTTTGCAAGTATCATGCTCTGCATAACATCTTTCTTGTTTATGTGCTCCTCTTTCTGCTCTTTCATAAAACATGTGGGACTGAAGTGTCGCCTCAATTACTTGTCGATTTTACTTTAAACATTTATTGGTGGCACTCCTACTCACCTGTCTGCTCACTTGTACCTACCTCACCTGTTTCCTCACCCCTTTTCCATTGGTACCCAGATTGTGAGATGTTCACGTCTCGCAATTGCTCACTAGAGCTCAAGCAGTGCCACATTGCATGCAGCACCTCCTGTAAGTATTCACACTTCCTCACACGAGGTTTACAATTTTGCACTTTTATTTCTCCTCCATTTTTATTTCTCTTTTATTACCTCCACCACCAAAGGTGGATGGAGGTTATGTTTTCACCTTTGTCTGTCTGTTTGTTTTTGAACACGATATCTCAAAAAGTTGAGGACGGATTCAAACGAAATTTGATGGAGATGTAGCGTATGTGACAAGCACGAAATTATTAGATTTTGGTGAAGATCCGGATTCGGATCCGGCTACTAGAATTTTTAAAGTGATTCTTCACCATTGGGAGATAGGGCCAAAAAGTATACATAGCAGGATATCTCAATTTGTGGACGGATTTGGATGAAACTTGGTGGACAGGTTGGGTGTCTGATAAGGACGATTTGATTAGATTTTGGTGAAGATCTGAATATGCATTCGGATACGAGAATTATTTAATTTCAAGTGATTCTTCACCATTGAGAGATCGGGCGAAAAGCGATATATAACATGATATTTAAAAAAGTTATGGACGAAAAATGACTAAACCTGGTGGACGAGTTGGTTAGGTGACGAGGACGAATCGATTCGATTTTGGTTCATGTCCGAATCCAGATCCGGCCTATCAGTGGGATACAAAACATAAACTATTCAGCCTGGTTTAGGTTTGCAATCACTGGATACTGCGATAGTTCTTACTCTTTCCCATCTCGATACCTTTTATTTATTTATTTTGGCAAAAGGCATTTGTGCTTTCACATTAATGGGGCAGCACTTTTAACTAAATTCCCTTTTCACAGAAATTGTGGTTCATGGTAAGTGCTGGGATTGCTTCAAAGCTGTGTGACACGTAAATTATTTGTGCTTGGATTAGTCATACATATGGATGGCAGGATGTCCTAGACTACAAGTATATTTACTCGCCTCTGAGCTGTATATCCTGTGTTTGAATCCTGTTGTGAAATCAAACTCAGATCTCTTCCAAGAAATGAGGCTTTATTGAACTATTTCTCTACCCATTCCTATAATACAAGAATGCAGATTATTAGTTCCACAAAGAAAGCAATCAAAGCATACATCTCCTTCTAGTTTCCTGCAAGCAAGCATTTACGTACCTGTTAAATGTCAGTAGTCTACAGCACTGGGATACAGAATGCCACCCGATAGCGCACCGAATGGACACAGTTTATATAAGCTCCCTCAAGGTCATCCCTTCACGCGGATCACTTCACTCAGCCCGACCCAATTACAAACTGACATCCCGTTGTTTCACAGGCAGGATTATTATCAATGTGAATGTGTATGCCGTCCCTCGGATGGGCATTAAGTGGGCGTCCCGTCTGCTGGCATTAAGTGGTGGATGTTAAAGAATACATGGTGTCATTCGCAAAGAGTAAGTAGGTGAGCTATCGCCGGCACTCTGAACAAATGACTAATTCCTGCCATAACCATCAGAGGGCATTGCGTCAGTGGCACCGCCATGCCATCAGCTAATGATGCTACCCATAGCCTTGTGCTGAATTCAAAAAATGAAGAAGAAGCAGTCATAGTAGTAGTAGTAGTAACTTCAACATGGACCGTTATTCCTCAGTTGTTTTAATCCATTGCTTTGGTTGATGTGATTTACAGGGGTAAGTGTGATGGTCCCTGTGTTCGTAATCCTGATATCCGTCAGCCTTTTCATCGGAGGAGGCCTGTTCTATCTCCGTTACTGTAAGTGCTTTGTTTCTCTGCCACAACACTCTGTATTATAAATGATGCTTTAATTTTTTTTTTTATGAGGAAACATTTTGGAGATAAATGACTCTGAGCTTTCTCCACATAAACAAAACACAAGCACAACAAAAAGTTTCGGATCAGTGATGGATCAGTTTGCAGTTCCGTTTTCATCAGCTCGTTAGACTGTTTCAAATCAGACTACTTTGGTCTTCACTGCGTCCACTCCAACAACCCACAAACAACCTTCTTTCTCCTGACTTCCTCCCACTACCTTGAACACGTTCTCAGGCTGTTGTGATGAAAATGGAAACAAAATGTGCCTCCCCCTTCTAAACTCGTATACTCTGTACATTTATCTTCTCCGCAGACTCAACTCAGCAAAGACGACACGCGGCCATAAACCAGCTTGAATAACCACCTTCACCAACCATTCTTTTTTTTTTTCAAGGATTTAAGAAAGAATATTTTGATGTAATAACATGAAAAAAAATTGAGGGTTATTTTAATATCACCAAGAACATTTACACTGTGAGTGACAGAGGGGGCCATGTGTGTGCATCACATGTGCATATATATTCGCATTGAATTATGTGACGTGTGGTCACTTAGATTTAACCACAATTGTTCAAATTTATGTTGAACACAAAGTATTGTTATGCCACAATTATAGGGCAAATGGTCCTCCTTTGGGACAGACACTGTTTTGAGGTATTTTTGTGAATTTGTGTACTTCACTTTGTTTCTGTGTTTGGCCGATAAAATTATTATTCGTTCTTAATTCTTAATTTAAATTTAAATTTGTGGTTGTATTTGACTTTGATGTTTGATCACACCACTGTGTAAGAAAGGAAGTAGAATCTGTAACTTTGCAAACACGTCTGCCTTATGATAGTGAAGTTCAATGACATCATGATGGACCCACATAGGGAATAGGGAGTGATCGTGGAGGAGGCTAATGATCACGTGAGAGTATAAAGGATTCCCACATAGGGAATATCACTCCTCCTCCAGGTCTTTAAAACAGCTGTTTACCACCATCTCTTGTCTTCCCCCATCCAAAACCTTGATCTTTTCTACCCCAATTAATTCACCCCAGATCCACTTTTTATTTTTTGAAATCCAGCCTTCTTTCTTTCCTGGAAGTTCTAGCAGTGTCCATGTGTTTTATACTTTTCCCACCTCCCCCGCCTTCCCATGCTTCCTCCCCCCAAGCCCTCTCCCTCCCACAGATGTCCCTGTTCTCTGCTGTTGTACTTGTGTGCTTCCCTCTCTCTCTCTCCATCTTGTCTCCCGCTGCCTTTATTGTATGTTTTGTTTGTCCGATTGTTTTTTTTTTTTGTGATTGATGTTAGCTCTTACACGAGCCTCGATCTTGTATACAAAATAAATAAATAAATAATATCACGATGCTGCGATGGACCTTCATCTATCTATAATTCCAGTAATCTCTGTGTGTATGTATGTATGTATGTATGTATGTATGTATGTCTGTTTGTCTGTGACCGCTGTTTCTCGACAACTACCGGTCCGATATACTTTAAACTTGCCAGGTATATTGCTGGGGACCCGAGGATGTGCCTTTTCAAGGTTTCATATTAATCGGAGAAGTAGTTACCGAGCTATGTCCAAAAAACGATTCAACCAATCAGAGAGCAGCGAGCTATCACGTGTGCCGAACGTGGCGAACAGACTCTGCCTCGGACGGCACATTTGAGAGCGTATTCATTTATTTCACGTTGGCAAACTATGTTGGCGTTCAACTATGTTTTAAAACTAATTAAAACTAATTTGCGATTCATCGTAACTGCGATATGCGACCTTCCGGACAGTGAAGACTGCACTTCCGGCAGCCAATCACAGAACGCGTTGTTGCGTAGGCGTGGCCGATGTGAGAGCAAGCCGAGCCGAGCGCGTGCGCCATTACGGTTCGTAATTCGATTTCTTCCAGAGAAAATAATAATTTCTCGATTTCTTATGCGCATTATTTCTCCCAATTCAGTCAGAGCGAAGGGCGGAAGCGAAGAGCGTTGTTTTTTTTGTTTACGGGCGTACGGGCGTACGGGCGGGGTAGAGCGTACGGGTAGCGTTTTTTTTTTTTTTTGGCAAGGAACGGGCACCCACGTACGGGCATGCCCTAGTCGTATTAAAGAACAAAGTGAGGCTTAAAATTCCATCAAACATGATGTGACTCCATTGTATAAGCTGCACTGTAATGGTGACCTGTTTGGTGTTGCACCTGAGACTACTGCTTGTGATGCTGTGACCGCAGGTTCAAATCTCTTATACTGTTTTGATTTGTCTAATGTCCTTGTCTGACAGGTAACATGCACAAGCTCCTCTATAAACTTGACATTAGAAAAAAATACAAAATATGAGGGGGGACCAGTTGAGAAATAGAAAATGGGGAATAGGGAATGATGGTGGAGGGCAGAGGAAAGATGGAACACATATGGGGAATCTGCATGAATTGAGGTGGGGGTTGGGGTAGGAGGAGTTTGAAATCTTGCATATGTAATATGTATATGTCCCTCATTGTACAAACTCCATCAACTGTAAAACTGGTGGTGGTGGTTCGTATGCAGTCTGCGGATGCTTGGCTGCATCATTTTCCGGAAGTGCGTTTATGCCGCTGATGCAATGTCCTCCATCACCAGCCAGCTGGTACTTATTTTTTCGACTTTGGGAGGATCACAGGTTGAGTCAACCCACCTGGTGTTATTTCAACAGCATGACAGGGGCTCCAACTCAGGACCCTAAAATCTCAAGCCAACTACCTTAACCGTTAAGCCAACACCAGACTTCAACTTTAAAACTGATAATGCAAATTTTGGGAATGATAAAAACATCCAAGCTGCGATTAAACACTTTTTTTTTTTTACAATGTTCAGCACCTGTAAACATGCGGTAATGAAAGTTCGACATGACAACGGAAGTATCAAAGGTGTGGGAATCTCGACCTGGAAGGATGCAGCTCAGGAGTATCGGAATAAGATTGAGGGAAAAGATGGAGATTCATTATAGGTGGAATAGTTGACAATACAACTTTTGTTGTTTTTTTAAAATCAGTTTGTCTTAGTTTGTATTACTCCGAATAAAAAGTTTTGCTTTACAAGTACAGGTGTTTGATTTGTACATCTATTCTGTCACCCTTAACTCCCAGACTCTCACTCCCAGGTACTCACCTTTTAGAATGTTTATTTATTTATTGTCTAACTGTAAGTACAAAGGCAGTGGGAAGATTAAATAAGTAGACGAGGTACAAATGTAAAACAATATTGATGAAAGGTTGAGATACAAACCCGAATTTCCTCTTTGGAGGGAAGAGTATCTATCTGGGTAATTCCACATGAACATGAGTGGTGAAAGGATAAATTCCTACCAGAATATTCCTTATGAGTGATTTTTGTAAGTATATACATGAAACATTTCAAAAATACCATTTCGCATTGATAACTTCAGGTCTTAGGTATTGTTGTGAATTTGGGGGTAGGGGGATATACAGAGTTAGGTAGATCTGCATAGGTAGCATGCTCTGGTTTCGTGAAGAAGAAGAAGAAGAAGAAGAACCATCTCGATGTAAATAAGTAGAGGACCTGTCTAGCCCGTATGTCGGATTAAGTGTATATTTCTGGTCATACAAGGATGGCTTGGTGATAAGTAGAATAGGGATTATGCTAATTCCCCTGTGTGTCAGACCTGGTGATCATTCCTTTGTCTTGTATGGCAACGCACCATAGACATTAGTTAGGCCCATTAGTTACACCACACACGCACTACTTAAATTCCCCTCCGCCACAATGACAATAAAACTCACCAGAAGCCAGTTCGGGGCACTGCCGATGGAGCCACAGCCAGCCACGTCACCAACTTGCATAGCAACACACATCGAGCTCAGGCAGGCTGAGGCCATGCCCATTGCCCACCTTGTGTGATTGGTCAAGGTAGGGGCAAGAAGCTGGCCACTGATTGGTGGAAGGAAAGGAGCAAGAAGTGACGAACTGATTGGCGACGAACGAATGGTATGAGAGAGAAGTGACGCAGCCATTGGTGGGGAATTGAGCCTGTGATATTGGTCGGCAGGGATTGGCAGAGAGAGAGAGAGAGAGAGAGATGATGTCAACAGGGGTTGATAAAAAGTGAAGGAGACCGACATTTTCTCTCTCATCCATGCTCGTTGATAGACGTTGGTGCCTGGATCTCGTTCGCTCTTGCCCACACAATTCCTCTGCTCCGACCTCATGCCCCTCACACCTTCCTTCACCCTCGACCCTCTCTCCCTTCTGTTCCGAACATTGGGTGCATCACAGTTCCGTGCCGAATCTGGGAGGACATTGCATGGCTGAGGAGGCGGGTTGCTCACCCGCTTTGCACGGGAGGCCTTGTCGAGGCCTAGTGAACAAGGGCGCGTCGAGGCCTACTCCCCGCTGACCGGAGCCACGTCGGACGACTGCGCTCGGAGCCTGACGATCCCTGACACTGCAGCCAGACAGAGATAAGCCCAGCAAGCACAAACACACACCCGACACGTTTCTTTTCATATATATTCCCTCGTCCGTGTGCAAGTCTGTGTGTAGGAGCGCTCACTAGGAGGCTTTAGCTTTATCGTCGCGTTCTTGTTCTCAGGGTCTGGCAATAAAGCCGTGTTTATTTTTGTACATAAAATCTGCCTCGGTTTGAGTTTCTTTTCGAAGGATGAAGACATCATCAAGGCCGTCCAGGTAAGTCGGTATTCTTCTTCCTCATCGCGTATCATTCGCCATCAATTGGATAACGCCTTCATTAACGCTCGTTTCCATCCGTGGCGTACTCTCGGTATTAACCGAGAGCCATCCACAGGAGAGTATTTTAATGTGTTTAGTGATTTCCCTAGGAATTACCAAAAATTTCTATATACTGTATGAGGATATACATTTCATCTCAGGCCAACTGTCTGATCCCAGATGAGATTCTCTTGGAATTACTTTTTAACTAGCCGAAACCCGTGGAACATCCACGGAAGGGAGGATGTGGTGTATGGATAGAGTGTACCATTATGGATGGCATAGGGGATTTGCTTGTCCGAGTAAGAGTTAGGAAGAAAGATGAGAATGAAGAGTGCGTATATGAACAACGTATTTATTGCAATCTACTTAAATGACAACGCTACGATATACTTTTGAAAAATGAATGGATTCGTAATAGGAATCGGCATAGCACCACTCTGGCCACACTGGCGCAGTGGTATGTGTCAATGGAAAGGAACAGCAGTAGAACCACAGACTTTAAAAAAATGAACGGATTAGTAAATCGACTGGAATTAGCCCCATGCTGGCGCATTGGTAAGCGTCAATGTCAAGGCAGAGCAGTAGGAATATAATACAATGAACGCAGTATCAGAGGTTGAAATTATTTTCAAACTTCTGGATAAACAATGTTTGGGGTAATAGTCAAGCCTCTGACGACTCCTTGCGTACTCGTATTATCAACCTTGATATACACATCTTTGAACGACCGTGCTCTTGAACATGCCACATATAACTGGCCGTGGGAGAAGACAGGAGCAGGCAAATAGATACCCAGTTTACGGAATGTTTGGCCCTGGGCTTTATTTATGGTCATTGAATATGCCAGGCGAACAGGAAACTGAGTTCGCTGTAGGTTAGCGTACACCGCAATCGACGACACCGGCACAAATGCATGCTCTGTATTGTCCACTCAGTGGACGGCTTGCTTTCGCCTTCGCCTGTCCAATCAGCGGACGGCTTGCTGTCGCCTTCGACTGTCCAATCAGCGGATGGCTTGCTGTCGCCTTCGACTGTCCATTCAGCGGACGCCAATACGATGGCGTCGTATCAGCAGTTAAACGGATGCTTTTGGGCCCCCAAAGTCGGCTAATTCAGATTCAGATTTTTCGAGTATGGCTGTACATGATAAACAAAGAGCGCGGTTGGAAGAAATTATGGTAAACCCACCTGATGCGGTTAGCGTACACTGCGATCGACGACACCGGCACAAATGCATGCTCTGGATTGTCCACTCAGTGGACGGCTTGCTTTCACCTTCGACTGTCCAATCAGCGGACGGCTTGCTTCGCCTTCGACTGTCCAATCAGCGGACGGCTTGCTTCGCCTTCGACTGTCCAATCAGCGGACGGCTTGCTTTCGCCTTCGACTGTCCAATCAGCGGACGGCTTGCTTCGCCTTCACCCAGCAGACGCCAATAAGATGGCGTCGTATCGGCAGTTAATCGGATGCTTTTGGGCCCGAAAGTCGGCTAATTCAGATTCAGATTTTTCGAGTATGGCTGTACGTGATAAACAAAGAGCGCGGTTGGAAGAAATTATGGTAAACCCACCTGATGACGTTAGCGTACACCGCGATCGACGACACCGGCACAAATGCATGCTCAGGATTGTCCACTCAGCGGACGGCTTGCTTCGCCTTCGCCCAGCAGACGCCAATACGATGGCGTCGTATCGGCGGTTAATCGGATGCTTTTGGGCCCCAACGTCGGCTAATTCAGATTTTTCGAGTATGGCTGTATGTGATAATTATAAACAAAGAGCGCGGTTCGTAGATCGTAAATCCATTAGTGCCGTGGGCATCGGGTCACTGGGTGCGGCGTAAAAAGGATAACAAAGTCGAGTCCTTACGCTATTATTATATAGATAATTCCATATTTCATCAAGTATATAAAAAATACCAGGATAAACCCTGTCATGTTTACCTGTGCAGTGAGAGAGAGGACACTCAACACAGGTAACACGAGCCATGATGCACTGGGGCTGGCTGCCCGGCATAATGTAGTTCACTTAATATTATAATATGTGTTTATTATAATTAATTCGTGGAAAATGTATATCTGTGTTTACGCTGGGGAATAAAGTTATTGTCACCGAACCAACTCATCCGCCTAGTTTTGTCACAAGTCGTCAGCAACTTTTTGAAATATCGTGCCATATATAGTTTTTGGCATCATCTCTCAATGGTGAAGAAGATTTCCTGCTCACAGACAGACAGAGGTAAAAAAAAAAATCACAACCTCCATCCACCTTCGTTGGAACATACAGTACATACCCAAGGAACCTGGATGCAGGAGGCGGCCAATTGGCCCATCACGCTTTCGCTCCATATACATCACATCAATTCAATGTACGAGTCGTTATTTTTTGCATAGGAAGGACTACCAGACTCGTAGTAAAGACCAGTGATGGACTGCATGATCGTGGACGCCTACTGGATGTAAGAACTCACAGAACAGAATTTCCAAATCAATAGATCATCTCTTCAATCTTCCCGACTCTTCTGTGCTTTTTTTTTTTTTGCAAGAAGTCACCACCGACACCCATAAATGCCAGGAACTAGATACTCGTATATTTTCAAACTCGGCACCTTAGCACCCAAATTGATTAACGAACGTTTTTCATTCACTTACCTCTTATTGCAACTTTTTCATTTTTCTTCTTTTACAACATCCCACTCTTTGCCCAGGTTCTTAAATTCATTCATATATATTCATGCTCTTTATTTGTTTACTGTTCATTTCCCCATATTCTGACCCTTGATCCGAGAGGTCGGTCTTCGGCTCTTTTATTTATTATTTTTATTTTTTGGTATATTAGGTCGAGGCTCGTGTAAGGGCTAACACATCGAACATATAATAAAGGGAGCGGGAGATAAGAGGGGAGAGGGAGGGAAACACAACAGTAGAGAACTAGGACATCAGGAGATCTGTGGAAGGGAGAGGGCTGGGGCGGGGTACACGGGATAAACAAGATGGACACTACAGGGACTTTCAGGAAAGAAAACGGAATTTGAAGGAGGTGGATTTATGGGGGTAGAAAAGATTAAGGTTTTGGATGGGGGAAGATAAGAGATGGTGGTGAACAGCTGTTTTGAAGACCTGGAGGGAGGAGTGGGATTGAAGAGAGTGAGGGAGTTTGTTCCAGAGGCAGCAAAAAAGGGGAATGAAGGAGTGAAGGTGAGCAGAGAGCCTAGATTTTGGCAGTTTAACCATAACGGGGTTGCTGGCAGATCTTGTGCGACCTGTAGGAATATTTGGGGGACAGAGCACAGACAGAGCTGGGGGAGCTAGGCCGGAGAGGAGTGTGACTTCTCATGTTCAATTACACCACCCTCTCTTGCTGGTCCTTCCTCATGACCCTTGACATCTGGCATTTGTTTACCTCTTCTCTACCTTCCTTTGTAATCCCCTCCCTCATCAGAGGCTCCTCATCATAAACCTCCACTTTCTCAACTCCTGTTTGGGATAATCAATTGTCTTTTCCACCGTCTCTAGTTTCACCAAGTCCAGTGAATCTTTGTGACATGATATAGGGGATTTGAACCTGGAGCTAGGCTTCAGATTGGAATATGAACAAGCCAGGCCAATATCTATGGAATAATGTCTGATGCAGCACCTGATTTATTGGTGACCAATTTTTTTTTAACCATGAAAGGGTAGACCAATGGGTAAGGGTGCAGACACCACGAAACCGACACCTCCTCGTCTCTTTACATGTAAGCTCACTTAGCACAATTCTTGCACTAGCAGGGTCTGTCTATTCGCGGTTTTCTCGAGGGTTGCGGCGTGCTCCATAATGCAACACCCCCTGCTGGCATCCCAACAGACAAGCGGTTTTATCGGGTGACCGACCCGGGATGAAACCCAAGACGACTACAGTCTGCAGCCATATAATTCTCATTCAAACGACCCGAATGGAATGAGTACACGCGAAAAAAAAGAACGAACCGCAAGGGGCGGAGCGGGGGCGGGGACAGGGGCGGGGCGTCACCAACCGAGCAAGCGATGATTTCTCCGAGATGACGCCACGGAAATCCCCTAAAACTCCCAACTTTTTGACAGCATGTATAAATTAATTATTTCACAAAAATGTTCAGCAACTCCATTTATATTCCGTGCACTTCATAGACGGACATGCTTCGCTGTTATTCGAAATATTGGAGCGTTCAGCACAAACGTTCAGCTGACCTTAGTTCGTTTCACCTGTTTCCGCCAAGGTAACAATTCTGAAACGATCAACATTTAGGTCTGCACCTGTCCGTGTAAGATTAACAAGAGTTTCGACAAATGCATGTTTCATGAACACCGCGTGACAGGAAGCAATTTGATACGAAAGCAAAACAAAAGGTTCACGAACTCACGCGAGCACGTGACGTTTTTCATACCTGCCTCATCATACCTGCAGGGACTGGACCAGGGTCTACCGCCTGAGAGTGAAGAAAAAGAGAGTTTATATAGACAGGGGTGTATCACTGAGTGTAGTGAATGTATGCAATGTTCTCCCTGGTAAGGTCGTGGCAGCACATACAGTAGATATAGATTTAAACTGGAATTAGATTACATAGATACCGAGAGAAGCATTGGGATAGAGGGGTGCATCATGGATGTTTGGCCTGACTGATGGTGATGGGTATATTGATGAGCTATGGATGAATGATTCTAATATCATAAGGAGGATTATTTGTATGATCTTAGGGCCAGGATCACAAATGCAATTCATGAAAACACTCATCAGAAACTGGAGGACATGTTCTACGAGTTGAAAAATCAGATTGGACGACATACGGTATTAGCAAAGATGGCGGTCAATGTTGAAGCAGAGAAATTTGAATTGTATTGTGTAAAAACTCAATGAATTACCGTTTGAGCATGTGTACATTATGCCACACATCCACCCTACTTAGGCATCCGTTGGACAGTTTACGGGGTTTTTTAGGCCAGGAAATAAGATTTTACAGCTTATACAAAAGGTGCTTCCGGCTTAATCTGTGACACAAAGAACCACCAAACTGACATATTGTAGCGACCCATGGGTCCCCCAAAGCTCGAGACCAGCAACAGAATCTCCTGGCCCAAGCAGGTGACGTAACCGGCGGCCAAACTGCGGCGCCGAGGTTATAATCCTTTGCACCTGTCGGTCACATGACCACCAAAGTGTGCCTCGCCTGAGAGGCGGGGTTTGGGTTCTGATGTATGCTTTTTGGTTTGGATATATATATGCGAACCCGATAAACGGGATAGCAGAGTTCCCGAGATGATTATACAATAAACATCTTCTCGGACGAGTTTGTGTCTTGTCCGTCACTTCGTCCGTCTCAAGCAGGAGCGCTGCTCCTTCAATATATAGTGCAGGCATTTTATGCAAAAAAAAGGGTCAACCTCACACTAATTGCAACAGAAGCAAACTCAACTGATTTGTGTATCCTCAATATGTCCTGAATGGGGGGAAAAAAAGTGTTAAGGAATTGCATGGGTGGAAAGTTTTGAAAAATGCATAAATATGATCCTACCCAAAAACCGATTTTTAGCCCTTTCTGCTGGATTTGACTATGCTGTATTTTTTTCCTTGAAGCAAAAAAACATCTATATAATAATAGCGTCCGCTGATTGGACAGTCGAAGGCAACAGCAAGCCGTCCGCTGATTGGACAGTCGAAGGCGACAGCAAGCCGTCCGCTGATTGGACAGTCGAAGGCGACAGCAAGCCGTCCGCTGATTGGACAGTCGAAGGCGACAGCAAGCCGTCCGCTGATTGGACATTCGAAGGTGACAGCAAGCCGTCCACTGAGTGGACAATCCTGAGCATGCATTTGTGCCGGTGTCATCGATCGCGGTGTACGCTGTACTAACCTCATCAGGTGGGTTTTCCATAATTTCCTCCAGCTATAATAGTTAGCTAGCTATTTATTACATTATGTTACATTGTACATATTCTGCTAACTAGTTTAAACACGCCGCGCACGCCACAACTACAGTGCTCTTTTCTGAGTTATGAACCCTCTAACATCCTCTGCACATCCCTGACTAGGATCCAGTTCCAAACATGCACGTTTTCAACCGTGCGTGCATATTTTTCAACGTGCATATTTTTTTTCCACTTTCAGGAAATGGAGGCATATGAACAGTGTGTCATTTGCAAGCAGTCTGTGGACGGAGGAGGGTCGTCAGTATCAACACTTGGAGAGAAGGGAAGTTCATCTATCAACCAGGCCAGTAAAAAAAGGGGAGACAATATTCATGCTGTACCTGGTGATAAGATACACAAAGACTGTCGCTGGACATACATTAATCCACAACAGATAGCCAAGGACACCAGGCAACAAGAGTCAGAAACAAGTACAAGCAGTGAGAGTCCTACACTAAGATCGACTACAGGGAGGTTCTCTTACAGTACTGATTGCCTGTTTTGTAGCACACCAGCTCAGTTTGGAAAAAAGAGAAAGAAGCCAAGTGAAGTCAGTGTTTTCCAAGTCAGGACAATTGAATTCAAGGACACGCTTTTGGCAACATGTCGTGCACGAGGTGATGACTGGTCAGAGACTGTGAAGGCACGGATTCTGCATGTGCATGACCTACATGCAGCAGATGCAGTCTACCACCAGACTTGCAGTGTGAATTTTCGCACATACAAGCAGATACCAGTAGCGTATCAGACAAACACAGAAGACTCCAAGAGGAGGAAGGCTGGTCGGCCTGTCGTTGATGAGAGGACAGCAGCATTCTTGGAGGTTGTGAAGTATATAGAAGAAAATGATGACGAGCAGATCACCATAAATGATCTAATTGACCTCATGCAGCAGAAGCTTGCACACGGTGAACATGAACCATACGGTTACACCCATATGAAGAGGAGTCGGCAAAAACACTTCGGTGAGAAGATAATATACACCGAGATCAATGGGAAACCAAACGTGGTTACCCTATCTGGCAGCATCAGGACACAATCTTTACACCAAATCTGCCAGGGTGTACCTTCAGCAGATGCACAACCTCAAGGCTGAACACCCAGAAGTCCAACAACGTTTCGAGAAAGGGTTCCACGTGATTCGGCGAAGCGATCGCCTATGGGCAGGTCTCTCACCTGACCTGGTCATTGAGCAGGTTCTGATGAGTTTAAAAACCAGTGGTGGGCTCACACGAGGGTGAGGGATGACGGAGCAACAGCGTCTGTTGTGGCTGCTATCGATGCCCGCCTGTGCAGAAGTAAACCAGGCAATGGAGGGACTCACGGGGGTCAACTACAACACTGGAGAGCAGAACAAAGACATGACCAAAGCAAGGCAATCCCGTGACTGGAAGGACACACTGACAGTTCTCAGTTATCTACAGGAGCACAATCCATTCAGCAATGACCCTAGTTTCCGGAATATTGCCACTGGGGAGAATGCCCTTTCCACCGTCAATGTTGATACAGCACAGTCCGTTGGCACTGCGATACTGAAGTCCATGGATGGACTAACACCTGCTGAGTTCACCTTCAAGAGGAAGGATCAAGCTGTCACTCTCGGCATGCAGTCTTCTGTAAGGATCGATGGAGATCAAATTCAAGTTGATCCACAGCTTCTCTTCCAGAGACTGGTCATAGTGGCACAGAACAGTGATGAACTCGAGTCAGCCCTCAAATATGAGCTATGTAGCTATCCCCCAGCCCTATTTGATTCCTCTCTACTGCTTCGAGAAGCAAAGAAGCCAGCCCTCGCCGACGCCATCTGGGGTCTTATCGGGCCTCATGTTCCAGCAGATAATGTAGTTGATGGCTGCCAGTATGTCTTGGATGGTGGAGCACTTCTTCAACGCATCCCATGGTCCCATGGATCTACTTATAAAGACATATGCCACCAGTATACGGAGTATGTAACGAAGAAGTATGGCAAGGCTGTAGTGGTGTTTGATGGGTATGAAAGTAACAACACAAAGGACATGACACACCACAGACGGTCAAAAGGGAAGATTGGTGCCACTGTGACATTTACAGCCGACATGATTGTCACAATGCAGAAGGAACAGTTCCTGGCCAACAGGCAGAACAAGCAGCAATTTCTTTCCATGTTAAGTGAAGAACTGCAGAAGGCAAACTGTGAGACATACCATGCCTCAGGAGATGCTGACCTGCTGATTGTGCAGAAAGCTGTGCAGTGTGCTACCACCAACAATACTGTGCTAATGGGGGATGATACAGACCTCTTAGTCCTTCTCTGCTACCATGCAAGCCTGGACTCCCATGACCTGTTCTTTTGTTCTGAGTCAAGGAAGACAACAAAGAATCCTCGCATTTGGAACATCAAGGCTACAAAACAACTACTTGGCCCAGACATATGTAAGCACATCTTGTTCTTACATGCAGTTCTTGGATGTGACACTACATCTCGCCTCCACGGGATCGGGAAGGGAGCTTCCCTCAAGAAATTCAAAGAAAGCGACATATTCCGAGAGCAAGCCAAGGTGTTCTATGCACATTCAGCCTCTACAGATGATGCGGCAGAAGCAGGAGAGAAAGCGATGGTGATTCTCTACAATGGAACATCAACTGACACCCTGGACTCCCTCCGATATCATCGGTTCTGTGAGAAGGTGGCATCTAGCTCTACTTACGTTCAGCCACAGGTCTTACCACCAACATCAGGAGCAGCAAAGTTTCACAGCCTGCGTGTCTACTTGCAAGTACAAGAATGGAAGGGATCTACATCTGGTACATTTACATTTTACTGTGTGCCCTGATTGCTGCTATGTTTATTCTTGTATTTTAGTATATTAATTTCAGTTAATATATTACGTTCAATTACTGTGATGTTCTGTGCATCTTGTGTATTATTTTCACTACCTTCTGTATCATTGCTGCTGTGACAAAACCAAATTCCCTGTCTTATCTTACAGATGGACCTCGTCCTACAGAGTGGGGATGGCAGAAGTGTGTCGAGGGGTTTGTGCCAGTTCAGACAACCCTACCCCCTGCTCCTGAAAAGCTTCTGCGGGTCATCAAGTGCAACTGCCAGGCTGAATGCAGCACCCTGAGATGCACATGCAAAAAGAACAATATCGAGTGCACTCCGGCATGTGGAAACTGCAGGGGATCCAGCTGCACTAACTCAATACACATGCCCTGTGACGACGATGATGACATTGTGTAGTGTTATATGTATTCTGTACACATATTTAATTGGTTAAATCGTTTGATCAACAGTTGATCAGTTATGTGATGATGTGATCACAATAAATTCTCATCACTGATACTCTGTATGTGTTTTTTTTGCTTCAAGGAAAAAAATACAGCATAGTCAAATCCAGCAGAAAGGGCAAAAAAATCGGTTTTTGGGTAGGATCATATTTATGCATTTTTCAAAACTTTCCTACCATGCAATTCCTTAACACTTTTTTTTCCTCATTCAGGACATATTGAGGATACACAAATCAGTTGAGTTTGCTTCTGTTGCAATTAGTGCGAGGTCAAGTCACATTATTACTGGACTATATACTGTTTGAAGCAATTTACCCGGGGATGCACTGGCACTGCTCCATTAGCCTCGGCCCTCGTACAAGAAATACCGGGCTTTGTCGTTTTGCTTATAAATGATGGCATGTGGATATATAAGAGCCATGATGGGCCACATTATTTTGTCCTTTGTCTAAACTTCCTTGCATAGCATTTGCGTCTTCATGAAGAAAAAGATAATCTTCGTTTTTAGGACATACGCCCATAATTAGCCCATCCCTTGCACAGCAGGAGACAGGGTTTTGTAATCACTTCGGGGTGTGTGTGTGTGTGTGTGTGTGTGTGTGTGTGTGTGTGTGTGTGTGTGTGTGTGTGTGTGTGTGTCCGGGCCGGAACTTTTTTACCATTTGAATTTTGTCATCAAATTTTCAATAAAGCTTTATTATGAGAATATGGAGAAGGCAAATTAATAATTTGGTCAAAAGGTCAAAGGTCAGCCACACATAAAATCATCAACTTTCATCCGATTGACCTGAAATTTGAATTTAACATTTGAGTTTTTCCATCAAATTTTCAATAAAGCTTTATTATGAGAATACGGAGAAGGCAAATTAATAATTTGGTCAAAAGGTCAAAGGTCAGCCACACATAAAATCATCAATTTCCATCCGATTGACCTGAAATTTGAATTTAGTCATCAAATTTTCAATAAAGCTTTATTATGAGAATATGGAGAAGGCAAATTAATAATTTGGTCAAAAGGTCAAAGCTCAGCCACACATAAAATCATCAATTTCCATCCGATTGACCTGAAATTTGAATTTAACATTTGAGTTTTTCCATCAAATTTTCAATAAAGCTTTATTATGAGAATACGGAGAAGGCAAATTAATAATTTGGTCAAAAGGTCAAAGGTCAGCCACACATAAAATCATCAATTTCCATCCGATTGACCTGAAATTTGAATTTAGTCATCAAATTTTCAATAAAGCTTTATTATGAGAATACGGAGAAGGCAAATTAATAATTTGGTCAAAAGGTCAAAGGTCAGCCACACATAAAATCATCAATTTCCATCCGATTGACCTGAAATTTGAATTTAGTCATCAAATTTTCAATAAAGCTTTATTATGAGAATATGGAGAAGGCAAATTAATAATTTGGTCAAAAGGTCAAAGCTCAGCCACACATAAAATCATCAATTTCCATCTGATTGACCTGAAATTTGAATTTACCATTTGAGTTTTTCCATCAAATTTTCAATAAAGCTTTATTATGAGAATACGGAGAAGGCAAATTAATAATTTGGTCAAAAGGTCAAAGGTCAGCCACACATAAAATCATCAATTTCCATCCGATTGACCTGAAATTTGAATTTAGTCATCAAATTTTCAATAAAGCTTTATTATGAGAATATGGAGAAGGCAAATTAATAATTTGGTCAAAAGGTCAAAGGTCAGCCACATATAAAATCATCAATTTTCATCCGATTGACCTGAAATTTGAATTTACCATTTGAGTTTTGTCATCAAATTTTCAATAAAGCTTTATTATGAGAATATGGAGAAGGCAAATTAAGAATTTGGTCAAAAGGTCAAAGGTCAGCCACACATAAAATCATCAACTTTCATCCGATTGACCTGAAATTTGAATTTACCATTTGAGTTTTTCCATCAAATTTTCAATAAAGCTATATTAATATGAGAATATGGAGAAGGCAAATTAATAATTTGGTCAAAAGGTCAAAGCTCAGCCACACATAAAATCATCAATTTCCATCCGATTGACCTGAAATTTGAATTTAGTCATCAAATTTTCAATAAAGCTTTATTATGAGAATATGGAGAAGGCAAATTAATAATTTGGTCAAAAGGTCAAAGGTCAGCGTCACCTAAAATCGTCAATTGTCATCCGTTTGACCTGAATTTTAAAGAATTTTCATATTGGGTCACTGAATTGGTTCACACACCATAACGTAGAAGCTGATTGGTTTTTCTTAAATCAATCAAAAGGTCAAAGGTCAAGCTCGTGTAAAAAAAAAAATTTATTTTTATTTTTACTGTTTTCGTTATTTTGAGCATACGGAAGAAGAAGAGGTCTCAATACAAATGGGTACAGACATGCTTTGAATTTTCAGATACTTTCTAGTTTACCTTTACAACTAGAAGGACACTCGGTCTAGTGCATATACCTCCGCCAAGCTGAAAATGTACGTTTTGTATTCCCTGATAGGCTGGATCTGCATCTGGACCTGAACCAAAATCGAATTATTTTGTCTATCACACACCAAACCTGTCCACGAAATTTTGAACGAAATCCCGACCAAGCTATAAACTGTCATCCTGGTGTTTCACAGGCATGGTGATTCATCAATGTGTGTGCCATCCCTCAGATGAACGTTAAACAGGGAAATTGGTTGGCTGCGGAATTGGTTGGTGGAACTCCTAACGACTCCTAACAGTGGAACTTTAATAGCCCCAATGATTCCCTTGCTCTTGTGGGGTCGGTCGGGGAAGGTAATTGTCCCAAGTCTTTAATTAACCTATACATTTTTGGAAACTATGGAGAGTATAACCAACCAGAAAACCAATGTTTCAATTTTCTCGGAAGTATGTATGGCGGCCATCTTGGATTTTCAAAATGACTACCCAGGAAGGCATTTTTTTCTCAATATTTCAGCTTCTAAGCCGCCTGGGGGTCTTCATTATAATGGCTAAACCTATATTTCCAGGGCAACAAGTACAATGGTACCAAGTACAATGTTTCCCTTGACTACAGGGTAAATTATTATATTCATTATTATGTTAATTTAGTTTTTTGTAATTGATTATGTGAATGGCTATAAGTTTGGGATTATACTTAGGCAACATCTAGGAATAATTACATCTAAACGGCCTAAAAGGAAAGACTATCAGGTGCAATATCTTATCATGATTGAACGCAATATGAATAGACAAAATTGTTTACTGGGAAACATAAGTCATCATCATTATCATCATCGTCATCATCATCATCATCATCACACTCGTCAATCAATGTAGTGTCCCGAGAATCTTCATCATTCTGGAACTTTGTGCCGCACAGACAGAGATCTGTACATGTAAAGACCTTTGATCTGCATGAGCTCCTGGAAGAGGAACAATCTCCTCGGCACTGCCTTCTGACCATCTCAATGATGGCTCCAACTTGAGTGACAGACTGGCATGTAGCCAACAGTGAGTTGTTGCCTGGCCAACGTGGAATCTTGCTGGAATCTCCTTTCATCTATATCTATCTATAATTCCAGTAATCTCTGTGTGTATGTTTGTATGTTTGTATGTTTGTATTGTTATGAATTTGGTAATGCAACATCTAGAGCTAGGTAGATCTGAATAGGTAGGTATTCGGCTGTCGTGACAGGGACTCTACATGTAATAAGTTCTTGATGTTTAGGCGTTTGTCGGGGTAAGATGTATGATTGTGGATCTACCTGGAGGTCCGAGTGTTAAATAGTGAGGGATTAAAGGTAACGCCCCTGTGAGTCTCACCTAGTAATCAAACCTTTGTCCTTTATGGCACTGCAAACCACATAAACATTAGTTAGGTCCTTAGTGCAACATTAAATAATTCCCTTTCCCTGACATTGACTTGGTAATAAATGGGCACCACCAGGTCAAAAACACCACCACGATTGGCCGCCACCGTGTACACCTCCAAAGGCCTACAAACCTGGCCGGCACGTGTTATGCCAGGACCGCAGGGTCGCGTAACGGGGGAGATGTCAGGAGTCGCGGGAGGCTTTGATTGGCTGAGGAGTGCGCAATGTGACGTCATCGGCCACCAATATAGGCGACGGTCGGACGCCATTTTGAGAGAGTTGAGTCCCAAGTCACACGGAGCTAGTTCGCCAGTACGAGTTGAGTTGAGTTCGTGGCAGGCACTGCAGACGCAGGCAGGCACCAGAGAGTTGAGCGGTGGTGGAGAGTTGGAGAGGACACGCCATTCCAGTCGCAGTTCGAGTGCAGTTCGGGTTGTAGGGAGTCGCAGGAGACACACGAGAGCACACCCAGTTGGCACTGAGCAGTTCGTTGGCACTTGGCTGCCAGCACTCCCGCGTCGTCGAGTCGAGTGGAGTTGAAAGGAGTCCTTCCTGTCCCTGGTCAAGTGGAGCCGCTGGCCTGCGTCGGACGCGTGGTGCTTGGAGCGAGGGGCCTCGTGGTGTGCGATCGGGCCGGAAGGAGCGGTGCTGGACACCAACAATACAAGACGACAAAGACAGATAAGCCCGATCTCCGCGTATATTTTGAACGACGGGACGTGTTATTTTCGTGATTAATCTCCCTCGTTTGTGTTTGCTGTCAGTCGTGTGGGGACGTCCCGATTTAGGTTTATTAGAATTATTAGATTTACCGGCGGGCTTTTTCACTGGCTTTACTTTTCCTAATAAACCCTTATATTACTTTTTGTACATAATATCTGAACGCAGTTTTCCTGGGTGTTTGATTTTAATAGATAAGGTTGCGGAGCCTTCGCTGCGCCCCGCCATTCCGCGCGTTGGTGTTGAACTTGAGTCCGCCATTGAGTGTTCGCCTCGGGAGTTAAAGTCTCGCAAATCGGTCATCCGTAACTGTGGTGTTAATCACGGTTACGCGACAAGTGGTGTCAGGAGTGTAGGATTTGAACCCGTCGGACAAATTTTTTTTGTCCGCGGCGAGACATCGACACGGTCGGGCGTACATTGCGTCCGACGTTCGAACGCAAAATTTGTATAGGCGAGGCGGAGAAATTAATAATCAATTGGGCATACGGAGCGCGATATCGCGTCTTCGTCAAATTTAAATTGTGTTTTTGGTATTAAAATAAATACGCGCGCGGGAAACAATCTTCCGGAAAGCGGATGTCGGAAATTGACGAGATGGAAGTACGCAGCGAGGCCTCCGTCAGCGTCGGGAGTGAGCCGGAAATGGGGGATAAGGAGGATAGCGTTGGAACTTTCCCCGCCGCTGGGACGGCCCCGATAGATCTCCAGACCATAGTAAATTTAATAAATGCTCAGAGGGCCGATAGTGAGCGATTGGGAAAGCAAATGGGAGAAATGAAAAGTGGGATGGAAAGAAAAATGGAGTCCCAAGGGAAGGAATGAAGGGAATGAGTGATCGATTGGAGGAACAAATTGAAGGGATGGAAAATAAAATGGAGTCCCAGGGGAAGGAATGGAGGAATGAAATAAAGGAAAGGAATGAACAATTGGAAGGAAAAATTGGGGAAATGGCACAGCAGCTGGGGGAACGAATTGATGGCATAGAAGGGAGAGTGCAAAACCAAATTACGGACGGACTGGGGAAATTTGAGGGTAAAGTAGAAATTCAAATGGGGGCACAGGAGAAGCCAAAGGTGGCAAAAATTGAATCGGAACGGGGGGAAGCTAGATTGGGAACAGGAGAGAGTACGGCCCATGCAGATGTGCACGGGGCTCAGGAGCCGGGAATGGCAAAATTGGGAATTGCACAGGGAATGGCAATTGAAGTAAATGGGGAGACCGCAGGTCCACAGGTGGATGGGGAATGTCCACAGGTGGATGGGGAATGTCCACAGGTGGATGGGGAATGTGTACAGGTAGAGGGGGAATGCCTGCAGGTAAACGTGGAGAGTCCACAGGTGAGCGGGGAAGGAAATTTGGAATGTGAGAGTTGTAATGGGGAATGTTTCCCACATTCTGGCCTGGTTGTTTATCGGGACCGTGTGGATGTCACAACACCCCAACCGGGGGATGAATTTGGAATTGTGCAGCACCAGGGCGGTGGTGCGGAGCAAGAGGGGGTAGAGTTTTTGGGGGTCCGTGCAATGGAGCCGGACCAGGTATTTATTGGGGATATTGATCAAAGCCTGGCGGGGCCAGGAATGATTTCTAATGATGAGGATGAGTTGATCCAGCGGCTGGAGACCTGTGACAGTCCCATGGAGGTAGAGCTTGTTCAGGCCCAAAGGAGCCTGGGACATGAGGTGAGTTGGTCCGAGGAGGTGGTTGGAATGACCGAGGGGACGCTCACTGTACACTGCTATTTGGAAACAGAGGCTCCAAAATTGGACAACCAGTTGGGGGAGTGTGTTGGCTCCGGGCTGGATTTGGATCTTGGAGGATCGGGAGATAGAGCTTCTGGAGATTTGGTCCCTGTAGGGAATTTGGATCAACTGCAGGGAGGGGCAGAACAACCGGTGGTAGAGGTTGTTCCCTGCAGCTGCGGTTTGGCAGTGGGAATGAAAATTTGTAAAATAAAATTACAATGGGAAATTGATTTGGAGCAGCCATGGTGGGGATTGGTCCCCGGGCTGCGGGATTTGGACATGGAGAGGTCATGGGTGATGACCTCGGGCAAAAGTTGCCCCTTTCAAAATTTGGGTATGCCGGCCAGCTGGGGGGCTGTGATGGCGAGATTTGGACGTGGGGTCCAGCCTTGGGTGTCGAGGTACGACCTGGGTCCCACGGGGGGTCTGGTGGAGTGTGGCGTCCCTTGTCCGTCGGGGCGCCGTCCGAGCTGGTGGCTCGGGCCGGCAGGGTCACCGGACCCTGGTGGGGGTTAAGACCTCCAGAGGGGTCCGAGGTGGTTTCTCAAGCCTGGGTTGGCATTTATTGAGGACCACTAGGGGGAGGTGTTGTGGGTCGCGCTTTGGTGGTGGCACTGCGGATGGCCAGCTTGGGCCTGATGTAGTGACCACCCGGGCATGCGACCTGACCCCCTCTCCCTGAGACTTTGGGACAACCAGCATGTGGTGACCTGGCATGGTGGTTGGTCTATGGACGCGGGTCAAACCGAATGGACAGGGATGGAGATAGCCTGCCGGACAACCATTGGGGCATCTGTGGAACGTGATGGTGTGAGTGACCTTCCACAGATGCTCCGTTGTGATTTATGGACTCTCGGGTTGGGAAGAGAGCCATGGGGATGTGAATCGGGAGATGTGTAACGAGCCGAGCATATGGGCCATGCTCGGCTGGCATGTGTATGGCAAAGCATCCTTCTTTGGTGAGGTTAGTGAAATGTGACAAATGGTTGGCATGGGTAATCTGTGGGTTAGATGGAAATTTAAGGGTGGATTTTGAAATGCCATGGTGGACACTGTACAGTGACGCCATTATTGATCCAGGTGTGTAGACCAAAGTGTTGGAGGCTGTGATGAAATTAATAGGGTAGCAAGACACAGCTTTCAACTGGTTGCGGGGGGCAACTGTGCTGATATTTGGGACGCGGGATGATGGGGATGTAGTTGTGTAGCCTGAGGGTCAACGTGGTGCTGTGCGTGTCCGAGGTGTGTGGACCATGTCTTCTGGGTGGGTCTCCTGGTGGAGCATGGCTGTTGACTGGACCTTGGTGTGGTCAAGTGTGGGTGAGCACTGGGGGGCTGCAGTTCTGTAGTCGGACTGGGGGATGATGGGGAGGTGCAGGGGACGTGGCTGTAGGGATGCCACGCACTGCGACCGTGCCCCCCAGGGCCGAGGTTGTGTGTGCGGTAGTGTGTGTTTTGGCAGCAAGTGCTCACCACATTGGCCAGCTGGGGCTGCTGCAGCTGTGTTCCTCGCAGGGGGGCCGAAGGATGGATGGTGGGTCGCACCCTTATGGACACTCATGGGCCATGTTGGCGTTTTGACTGCTCACCTTGTCCCGGTGACCCTTGCACGGTAGAGGTGCAGAGCTGTCGTGGCCACAGGTAGTTGTGTAGTGATGATCACCGTTGGATGCGGATCCACATACCTGCCAGTGTAGTGGGGACAAAAGAGAAATTTGGAAGTATTTGGTAGGCCCAATGTGAAATTTTGGGAATTGTATGGGTGGATTGCACTTTGAACCTGACCAACCTGCAACTACCTGCACTTGAGGTGAGTGTTTTGAGGAGTACTGTCCCAGGCTTCAGGATTTGCTTTGGGAAATTGGGGACATGTAATTTGGAGTTGGGAGGCGGGTGAGAGTGATGACATGGCCGGCGAAGGGATGGAATGGGAGCCACAGTGTCTTGTGGGTGGCGTATGTTTTTGTATTGTGGTTATGTGTTTTGATGTGGTCGTGAGAGTGGAACCTGGAGAGTGTGTGATGATTATTGGAGATAATGAGGGGTGATAATTGTGCTTTTGGAAATGTGCTTTTGGGAAGATGTGATGGTTTAAATGTGAACTGGGGGAATTTCACATGTAGCAGGCCATGGCAAGCCTTGTAACACCTTTTACACCATCTATGGAATTGTACTGAATTGTGCTGAGTTGTGTGGAGAATTGAATGGCAGTGGGGGAGGAAGTGTGTTTTGGGGTCTTGTGGGTGGGGAAGGTGTGTGTGTCCGCAGGTACAGAGCAAGCTCTGAGGAGCGATGCCTGCGGGCCCCCCTCTGCGGCAATTACCCCTGGCAGCCGGTGGTAACTGGAAATTGGAGCTCGTCGGTGGAGGGTCTGGTTGGGCGCCGCGGGGTGAGGAAGTCCCCCGGTGACCCGTGTTGCTGCGCGAAAGCAGGAGGCAAAGGAGCCTGGTGTGTGTGGAGACCCTCACCGGCGAGGTAACGGCGGAAAGGGGCTGTTGGGCTGTCATGGGGCCAAGAGGTAAAGGGGGGGGGGCAATGAACTTGTAAGTCGGTTGACTTGTTTTTGGGACTGCGGGCACCACAGCCTGATGCGCCCCCACCATCTTTTTGTGCGGTACCTCCCCGCTGCCTAGTTGAGGAATGCACACACACGTGAATGACATCAATGCCATGGTCCTGCAGGGGGGTGTATTGAAGAAGAACCTTATTGATTTTTGAAATGCCTTGATGACCTATGGAATGAGAATGAGTGGTTAAGGGGTCTGTGTAGCATGAATGTGGGCGAAATCCACCGAGCCGTGTCACTCACCTGTAACATCTGGACAGGGCCCGTGGAAATTTAGGGGGGATGCATTGGGGATGGCCCCGCAGGTAAGGTTGTGTCTTGTGGCATCCACCGGGGGACGCGGTCTGTAGACCGGGGTATGTACAAAGGTTAGAGTTTTGAGTTTTGGAAAGATGGTTAAGTTTTGTGGTTAAGTTAGTGTTGTGTGTTGTTGTTTCCTCCCTCCACAGGAACAACGAAGAAGATGTACATACTTGCATGATGGTTAAGGGGTTCAGCATGTTAAGGAAGTGTAGGTAGGTAGTCCGACTCACTTCCCACAGCCCTTCCTGATTTATTTCATAGGTTAATTAAGTGTGTGACAGTAAGTGTTAAGGCTGGAATGGTAGCCCTGCGGTGAACCTTGCAGGAGCTACGGTTCCAGGGGGGGGGCTGTGTTATGAATTTGGTAATGCAACATCTAGAGCTAGGTAGATCTGAATAGGTAGGTATTCGGCTGTCGTGACAGGGACTCTACATGTAATAAGTTCTTGATGTTTAGGCGTTTGTCGGGGTAAGATGTATGATTGTGGATCTACCTGGAGGTCCGAGTGTTAAATAGTGAGGGATTAAAGGTAACGCCCCTGTGAGTCTCACCTAGTAATCAAACCTTTGTCCTTTATGGCACTGCAAACCACATAAACATTAGTTAGGTCCTTAGTGCAACATTAAATAATTCCCTTTCCCTGACATTGACTTGGTAATAAATGGGCACCACCAGGTCAAAAACACCACCACGATTGGCCGCCACCGTGTACACCTCCAAAGGCCTACAAACCTGGCCGGCACGTGTTATGCCAGGACCGCAGGGTCGCGTAACGGGGGAGATGTCAGGAGTCGCGGGAGGCTTTGATTGGCTGAGGAGTGCGCAATGTGACGTCATCGGCCACCAATATAGGCGACGGTCGGACGCCATTTTGAGAGAGTTGAGTCCCAAGTCACACGGAGCTAGTTCGCCAGTACGAGTTGAGTTGAGTTCGTGGCAGGCACTGCAGACGCAGGCAGGCACCAGAGAGTTGAGCGGTGGTGGAGAGTTGGAGAGGACACGCCATTCCAGTCGCAGTTCGAGTGCAGTTCGGGTTGTAGGGAGTCGCAGGAGACACACGAGAGCACACCCAGTTGGCACTGAGCAGTTCGTTGGCACTTGGCTGCCAGCACTCCCGCGTCGTCGAGTCGAGTGGAGTTGAAAGGAGTCCTTCCTGTCCCTGGTCAAGTGGAGCCGCTGGCCTGCGTCGGACGCGTGGTGCTTGGAGCGAGGGGCCTCGTGGTGTGCGATCGGGCCGGAAGGAGCGGTGCTGGACACCAACAATACAAGACGACAAAGACAGATAAGCCCGATCTCCGCGTATATTTTGAACGACGGGACGTGTTATTTTCGTGATTAATCTCCCTCGTTTGTGTTTGCTGTCAGTCGTGTGGGGACGTCCCGATTTAGGTTTATTAGAATTATTAGATTTACCGGCGGGCTTTTTCACTGGCTTTACTTTTCCTAATAAACCCTTATATTACTTTTTGTACATAATATCTGAACGCAGTTTTCCTGGGTGTTTGATTTTAATAGATAAGGTTGCGGAGCCTTCGCTGCGCCCCGCCATTCCGCGCGTTGGTGTTGAACTTGAGTCCGCCATTGAGTGTTCGCCTCGGGAGTTAAAGTCTCGCAAATCGGTCATCCGTAACTGTGGTGTTAATCACGGTTACGCGACAGTATGTTTGTATGTCTGTATGTCTGTGACCGCTGTTTCTCGACAACCACGGGTCCGATATACTTGAAACTTGCCAGGTATATTACTGGGGACCCGAGGATGTGCCTTTTCAAGGTTTCATATTAATCGGAGAAGTAGTTACCGAGCTATGTCCAAAAAACGATTCAACCAATCAGAGAGCAGCGAGCTATCACGTGTGCCGAACGTGGCGAACAGACTCTGCCTCGGACGGCACATTTGAGAGCGTATTCATTTATTTCACGTTGGAAAACTATGTTGCCGTTAAACTATGTTTTAAAACTAATTAAAACTAATTTGCGATTCATCGTAACTGCGATTTGCGACCTTCCGGACAGTGAAGACTGCACTTCCGGCAGCCAATCACAGAACGCGTTGTTGCGTAGGCGTGGCCGATGTGAGAGCGAGCCGAGCCGAGCGCGTGCGCCATTACGGTTCGTAATTCGATTTCTTCCGGAGAAAATAATAATTTCTCGATTTCTTATGCGCATTATTTCTCCCAATTCAGTCAGAGCGAAGGGCGGAAGCGAAGAGCGTTGTTTTTTTTGTTTACGGGCGTACGGGCGGGGTAGAGCGTACGGGTAGCGTTTTTTTTTTTTTTTGGCAAGGAACGGGCACCCACGTACGGGCATGCCCTAGTATATAAAACACAGTTTGTGTGTGTGTGTGTGTGTGTGTGTGTGTGTGTGTGTGTGTGTGTGTGTGTAATGTTACCGGTAGACTCCTAAACGGAGAGGCTCACGTACTTGATATTTAGCACAAACATGGCCATTGAGCCTGGGAAGAACATGGTCGACCTAAAAATTTATTTGATAATATTTTTAAACCATATTTTTACCTCAGCGCATTTCAGCGAGGAATATTATGACCGGAATGGCAGAGCAGCGCGCTGATTCGCTCAGAGCGATCATGTGATGTTCCTTGCCGCCATTAACTCAGTTACGCGTTCGCACGTATTTCAGAGCGAAAAGCGATTCCGTTTTTTCACATTTCAGCGACGAACATTGCCATTCACACCACATAGGTTTTTTTCCCTTTCATCTTTAGATCCATATTTTTTGCCATAATGTAGCGCATTATGGCTCTCTCGAGCTCGAGTTAGCCAATCACCTGGGAGCATGAGGCCACGTTGGCCACGCCCACGACACGACACAGAGTTGCAATCGATCGCTCAGAGCGATCACGTGATGTTCCTTGCCACGCGATTACGTTTTTTCACATTTCAGCGACGAACATTTCCATTCACATCACATAGGTTTTTTTTTCTTTCATCTTGAGATCCATTTTTTTTTTCAGCGAGGAATATTATACACGGATTCTGAATCGGTGGCAGAGCAGCGCGCTGATTCGACAATTCGTGCACCCTCCCCCCTCCCCCCTCTCCTCCCCTCCCCTTCCCCCTCCCCCTCCCCCCATCTCCTCCCCTCCCCTCCTCTCCTCCCCTCCCCGCCTCTCCTCCCCTCCCCCCCTCTCCTCCCCTCCCCCCCTTCTCCTCCCCCCCTCTCCTCCCCTCCCCCCTCTCCTCCCCTCCCCCCCTTCTCCTCCCCCCCTCTCCTCCCCTCCCCCCTCTCCTCCCCTCCGCCCTCTCCCCTCTCCTCCCCTCCCCCCCTCCCCCGCCCCCCTCTTCTCCCTCACGTTTATACACGGAATGCCGGGTACTCCCCCCCCCTCTTCTCCCCTCCCCCTCCCCTTCCCCCCTCCCCCTCCCCCTCCTCACTCCCCCCTCCCCCTCCCCCCTCCCTCCCCTCCCCCTCCCCCTCCCCCCTCTCCTACCCTCCCCCTCCCCCCTCTCCCTCTCCTCCCCCTCCCCTTCCCCCCTCTTCTCCCTTACGTTTATACACGGAATGCCGGGTACTTCCCCGCCCTCTTCTCCCCTCACCCCCTCTCCTCCCTCCCCCCCGTCCCCCTCCCCTCCTCCTCCCCCCTCCCACTCCCCCCTCCTCCCTCCCCCTCCCCTTCCCCCCTCCCACTCCCCCTCCCTCTCCCCTTCCCCCTCCCACGCCCCCCTCCCCTCACCCCCTCCCCCCTCTCCTCCCCTCCCCCTCCCCCCTTCTCCTCCCCTCCCCCCTCCCCCTCTTCTCTCCTCCCCCCTCTTCTCCCCTCCTCCCCCCTCTTCTCCCCTCCCCCCTCCATCCTCCCCCTCCCCCTCCCTTCCCTTCCCCCTCCCCCATCACCCTCCCCTCCCCCCTTCTCCCCCTCCCCCATCACCCTCCCCCCTTCTCCTCTTCTCCCCCTCCCCCCTCTTCTCTCCTCCCCCCTCTTCTCCCCCTCCCCCCTCTTCTCTCCTCCCCCCTCTTCTCCCCTCCCCCTCCCCCTCCCCCATCACCCCTCCTCCCCCTCCCCCCTCTTCTCCCCTCCCCCTCTTCTCCCCTCCTCCCCCTCTTCTCCCCTCCTCCCCCTCTTCTCTCCTCCCCCCTCTTCTCCCCTCCCCCCTCTTCTCCCCTCCCCCCTCTTCTCCCCTCCCCTCCCCCCCTCCCCTTCCCTTCTCCCCCTCCCCTCCCCTTCCCCCTCCCTCCCCTTCCCCCTCCCCCTCCCCCATCACCCTCCCCCTCCCCCTCCCCCCTTCTCCTCTTCTCCCCCCTCCCCCCTCTTCTCTCCTCCCCCCCCTCTTCTCCCCTCCCCCCTCTTCTCCCCTCCCCCTGCCCCCCCCACCTCCCCTCCCCTCCCCCGCCCGGCAATGCCGGGTACTTCTGCTAGCAGATAGCTTCTGCTTCTGCTTCTAGCAGAAGTACCCGGCATTGCCGGGCAGGGGAGGGGAGGGGAACGGAGGGGAGGGGAGAAGAGGGGGGGGGAGAAGAGGGGGAGGGGAGGGGGAGAGGTGGAGAAGAGGGGGAGGGGCAGGGGGAGAGGTGGAGAAGAGGGGGAGGGGGAGGGGGAGAGAGGAGAAGAGGGGGGATGGGGAGGAGGAGGGTGAGGGACGGGAGGGGAGGGGGTGGGACGGGAGGGGAGGAGTGGGATGGGAGGGGAGGGGAGGGGGGAGGGTGAGGGAAGGGAGGGGAGGGGGAGGGGGATGGGGGAGAGAGGGGGAGGGAGAGGGGAGGGGGAGGGGGAAGGGGGAGGGATGGGAGGGTGAGGGCGTGGGAAGGGGAGGGGGAAGGGGGGGAGGAGGAAACGGGAGGGGGAGGGGGATGGTGGAGGGGGGGGGGAGAGTGAGGGGGAGGGGGGGAGGGGCAAAGGGAGGGGGAGGGGGAAAAGGGAGGGGAGGGGAGAAGGGGAGGGGTAGGGTGGAGGGGGGAGGGAGGGGGAGGACGGAGGGGGGAGGGAGGGGAGGGGAGGGGGAATTGGGAGGGAGGGGGAGGGCCAGTCAACAATGACGTTGCAGTTCTCATGGTCGGAGAGCAGCACAACAATCGCGACATCGTCCTGCATCTTCGCAAGAGCACGAAGCGGATTTTGGAGACTCACCGATCCTGTGACCCACGCCCTCCAGTACCGGCGTTGCCGGGCGGGGCAAGGGAGACCCGTACATTCCCAACCCGTACATTCGCCCTCTCGACTCAAGCTCGTATTCGATTCGTATTCGAAATCGAAAGGGGAAATCCTTCGTATTCGAATTCGTAAACACGAAATATGAATTAAAATGTAATTCATGTCGCACAAAATCGACACAAAACACGATCGCATAAAGGTGAAAAATCGCAATCGCTTTTCGCCCTGAATTACATGCAAACGTGTGACGTGTGACGGGATGGAACATCACGTGATCGCTCTGAGCGAATCAGCGAGCTCTGGCACCGGCTGAGATTAGCAGGTACTTCGCTGAAATGCGCTGAGGTAAATATCTACCTGAGGTATCGCTGAGGTAAATCCTTTCATCTGCTATATAAGAGAGATGTCTGTGTGTCGCCATTTTTCTCAGAGATGGCTGATCGGATCTTCATCAAACTTTCAGAGGTTCATTAGTGAGTGCCTGGGAGTGTTTTAGGCCAAAAAAAAGCAAAAAAAAATTGAAAAAAAGATCGTTTTTTGGAGTTTTTTTTGTTTTAAAAATTGCTCGATAGTGCCTAACCTTTTAAAATTAATGACAGTTATATACAAGTACACATTCGCATAAATAAATACAAAACAATCACCAGACATTTGAATACAAATTAATCAAACAATTCTGGAAGTGTACGAATTTGCTAGTATGGCTTCTTCTTCTTCCTGATCGGCATTACACTTAACTCAGAAATGTGATGAACGCCACATTCACCCCATTCACCCACCAGCATATATATGAACCCCTTTCCTCTCTTGCCTCCCCCACTCCCCCCTTTCCCTCCTCTTCCCTACCCTCCCCTTCTGCCCTCCCTCCCCCCTCCCCCCTGCCCCCCTCTCCCCCTTCCCCTCCCCTTCCCCCCTCCCTCCCCTTCCCCTCTCTCCTCTCCCCCCTCACCTCCCATCCTCCCCCCTCCTGGCAACGCCGGGTACTTCTGCTAGTCCTGGATAAAGCAGAAGCGACAACCCATCCAAGCTGTCAGCTGATATGATCCTGAGGCTCTCAGGCTGCCTTGTTGACGGCAAACTCTTCTGTTCCCTTCATTGGTTGTGGCATTCAAGATTCAAGAATTTCAAGAATTCAAGAATTGCTTCATTCAAGATTCAATACTTTATTGCCACATCAACTTGACAGTTGTTAGGAATTTGAGGTAGTGTCCTCTTAAAGACAAAAAAACCCCATACATTAATGGGGCATGGTAAACATCCAAACATTCAGTGGTCATAGTATACATTATAAGGTGCGTATAAAAGCATTTAAAATGGCCTGTAGCTAAAGTGCCAAGTGCATTCTAAGCTCATGGGTAGTTATAGGAGTGGTACTGTGCATTCAGAATGCGGATGGCAGTAGCATAGGTGCCGTTCCTGAACCTGGAGGTTCTGACCTTGAGGGCTCTGAGTCTTTTCCCTGAGGGTAGGAGTTGGCACAGGGGGTTGGCTGGATGAGAAGCATCCTTCAGGATATTCAGGCCAACCCTCTGCATTCGGGACTCGTGGATATAGGAGAGAGAGGGCAGGTCAGTTCCAATGATTTTGGAGGCTGTACGTATGACTTTGTCCAGCTCCTTTTTTCCTGGGCCGTGATACTGCTGAACCAAACAGTTATTGAGAAGGTAAGTGTGGATTCAATGACAGCGCAATAAAACTGGAGCATGCCCTCCCTTGACACCATGAGCTTCCTGAGTTGCCACAGAAAGAATAGTCTCTGGTGCACCCTTTTTATGATAGAGTTGGTGTTATCCTCCCACTTCAGAGAGGAGGAGATGATGCTGCCGAGAAACTTAAAATTACACACCTGCTCCACCACCTGGCCGTTGATGACCAGAGGCGAAAGCTCCATCCCATCCCTCCTGAAGTCCACAACCATCTCATACAGGCCCTTCACAGCATGTCCTCTTCGTGTGCGCTGCTTCTGTCAATTGCATGTGCATCACAGGGTGATATACATGTGTTCATTCTCGCTTTGAATGAGGCATCTTGGGAGACATCTATACAGCATCTGAGATCATTCCCAGCATTTTCAGTCTTGACTTTGAACAATTCCTGGCCATCATCCTCTGACAGAAGAAGCAACGGTCCTTGTCCAGTGGCACTGTGAACAAGCGTGTGAACGGCGATGAAGATGCAGAAGTAGATCAGATGAGACTCATCTGATCTGGGTGCTTCCTCTTTTCTGTCTGCGTGTTTTGACAGTGTAGGATCCAGTTGGTAATGCATGGGCGCTTTGCGGTCTCTGGCACGCTGTGCTGGACCTTGTTAGTGGCATTGGAGTAGCAAGTCCGGTGCCATATAGCTTTCTCTATGGAAATTCTTTCTTTTGTGCAACATTGTAGTCGCTTTTGCACTTGAACATAGTTGCCATCAAACAAACTGGCTCTCTGTTGAACTGTCTTCAACAGATGCTGATATGAGTCTATTCTGTGCTGTCGCACAAGTGCTGCATTCCTCACATCATCAGCCTGGCACAGAATATGCAGCTTCTGATTTGTGTATTCCTGGGTTTGATGGGCTCCTTGACCAGGTTTGGGTGTCTCACTCATGATATACACCTACTGGAACCTGCAAATACAGCAAAGGGAACCACCACCTATAAACACAGCTACCACCACATTCACACATTTCATGTTTGTATGTGTTGTGCACATTAATACATATTTCCAGGAAAACGAAAAGGTTGGTTTGCTGGTGGGTTATATTCTGTGGTTTCCAAAAGTTTATCAGTTTTAAAATGTCCAAAAAAACTCAACGACAGCTAAGCTTTGAACATAGTGAACCGGACTAGTAGGTCTATATTAAAACTCTGGCTTAGACAGCTCAAAGCACACTTATCTCTAAACTATCCTGCCAACCCTTCCATGAAGGACAACATTCCACAGATTTTATCATGAAAACATTATACTGCTGTGATTGGAAAACACATCGAGGAATTTATCAAAATATACTTGTTTTCACAATGAGAAAAATGGACTTCTGTGATGTGTAACATTTAAAAATGTACACTTTGCCCTAAAAAATGAGTTAAAATTAACAATTTGTTTCATTATTACTTGTTATCACTATTTTTCCAGTACTGTAATTTTTCCTCAAATCTCTTATCTGCCGTTCAAACTTGTGATTCTCTTCCTATGTATCGGAAGGTCAAAAGTTCTACGAACGAGATAGCTACCACCACATTCACACATTTCATGTTTGTATGTGTTGTGCACATTAATACATACTAGGGCATGCCCGTACTATATATATATCTAAAATTATATCCCCCCCCTCTATTTACATGAAATGGTTTGGTCCATTCGCAAAGCCAAAGCGAACGGCTTGCGAGTACGGTGACAATCCCCCCCCCCCCCCCTCTATTTACATGAAATGGTTTGGTCCAAAGCGAACGGCTTGCGAGTACGGTGACAATCCCCCCCCTCTATTTACATGATATGGTTTGGTCCAAAGCGAACGGCTTGCGAGTACGGTGACAATCCCCCCCCTCTATTTACATGAAATGGTTTGGTCCAAAGCGAACGGCTTGCGGAGTTTGGTAAAGAAATCGCCATAGCGTGCACAAACGCGCAGGAAAGCGAAAGAATCGCAAATTAGTTTTAATTAGTTTTAAAACATAGTTTAACGCCAACATAGTTTGCCAACGTGAAATAAATGAATACGCTCTCAAATGTGCCGTCCGAGGCAGAGTCTGTTCGGCACGTTCGGCACACGTGATAGCTCGCTGCTCTCTGATTGGTTGAATCGTTTTTTGGACATAGCTCAGTAACTACTTGTCCGATTAATATGAAACCTTGAAAAGGCACATCCTCGGGTCCCCAGCAATATACCTGGCAAGTTTAAAGTATATCGGACCCGTGGTTGTCGAGAAACAGCGGTCACAGACAAACAAACACACAGAGATTACTGGAATTATAGATAGACTAGGGCATGCCCGTACGTGGGTGCAAAAAAACATGCGTGCAAACAACAACAAAAAAAAACTTTGAAACCACGTGGCAGTAACGACCACAGAACCCCCCCCCCTCTATTTACATGAAATGGTTTGGTCCATTCGCAACGACCACAGAACCCCCCCCCCCCCTCTATTTACATGAAATGGTTTGGTCCATTCGCAAAGCCAAAGCGAACGGCGAACGGCTAAATCGCCATAGCTCGGTAACTACTTCTCCGATTAATTTCAAACCTTGAAAAGGCACATCCTCAGGTCCCCAGCAATATACCTGGCAAGTTTCAAGTATATCGGACCCGTGGTTGTCGAGAAACAGCAGTCACAGACACACAGACATACACACACACATACACACACACATACACACACACACACAGAGATTACTGGAATTATAGATAGATTTCCAGGAAAACGAAAATGTTGGTTTGCTGGTGGGTTATATTCTGTAGTTTCCAAAAGTTCAACTAGAACGACACTCTTCAACTAGAACGACACTCTTCAACGTCAAGACATCGACTGATATGCCTCCACCCACATTATTACATCATTATAATACTTGCATCAAGTTTGATTTAAATCCATTCAGCTGTGCCCAAGTTAGCACATTTTTACCTGTCATGACCTCTGACCATTGACCTGTTGACCCCAAAATTTAATCAGTTCATGTTTACATCATTATACATACCTGTTCCAAGTTTTAATTTAAATCCCTTAAGCTGTTCACAAGTTCTCACATTTTTACCTGACAAAACCTCTGACCTTTGGCCTTTGACCTCGGCACCCCCAAAATCTAATTAGTTAATCTTTACATCATTATACATATCTGTACCAAGTTTAAAATAGATCCAATTAGCAATTCTCAAGTTATAGACCTATTACTGACTTTGACCTTTAACCTTTGACCTCTTTACGAATTGTATACGTACATTGAAAAATGAAAAAAACGATAGCATGTTAAAATGTAAACAGTTAAAATTTTAAAAACGTCAACATGTTAAAAATTTTAAATGTTAGCATGTTAAAATGTAAATGCATTGAAAATTAAAAACGTTAGCACGTTACAAAATAAAAACGTTAGCACGTTAAAACGTCAGCATGTTAAAAATAAAAAACGTTAGCACGTTAAAACGTCAGCACGTTACAAAATAAAAACGTTAGCACGTTAAAACGTCAGCATGTTAAAAATAAAAAACGTTAGCACGTTAAAACGTCAACATGTTAGAAAATTTAAAACGTGAGCACATTAAAAATTAAAAACATTAGCACGTTAAAATGTAAACGCGTTAAAAATTAAAACATTAGCATGTTAAAACGTCAACAGTTAAAAATAAAAAACATTAGCACGTTAAAATGTAAACACGTTAAAAATTAAAAACATTAGCACGTTAAAATGCCAACAGTTAAAAATTTAAAACGTTAGCACATTAAAACGTCAGCATGTTAAAAATTAAAACGTTAGCACGTTAAAACGTCACCATCTTAAAAATGTAAAATGTAAGCATGTTAAAATGTAAATGCATTAAAAAAATTTAACGTTAGCCCGTTCAAAATTAAAAACGTTAGCACGTTAAAACGTCAGCATGTTATAAATGAAACGTCAACATGTTAGAAAATTTAAAACGTTGGCCTATTAAAAATTAAAAACATTAGCACGTTAAAATGTAAACACGTTAACAATTAAAAACATTAGCACGTTAAAACGTCAGCATGTTAAAAATGAAAAACGTTAGCACATTAAAACATCAGCATGTTAAAAATGAAAAACGTTAGCACGTTAAAACGTCAACATGTTAGAAAATTTAAAACGTTAGCACATTAAAAATTTTAAACGTTAGCACATTAAAAATTAAAAACGTTAGCAGTTATAACGTCAACATGTTAAAAAAATTTTAAGGTTAGCACGTTAAAATGTAAACACGTTGAAAATTTTAAACGTTAGCAAGTTAAAATGTAAACATGTTTAAAATTACAAATGTTAGCATGTTAAAATGTAAATACATTAAAAATTAAAAACGGTAGCATGTTCAAACATAAACATGTTTAAAATTTCAAACGTAGCAAGTTAAAATGTAAACACGTTAAAAATTTTAAAGGTTAGCATATTAAAACGTAAATACGTTAAAAATTTAAAACATTTGAAAAAACGTGGGACTATATTGTGAGTACAGTATTAGTCCGTGGGCCAAGGAAACCTACATTGCTCCCCACCCCCTCTCCTATAATCCAAGGTAATGAACATAAGTATGTTCATTTATATCCCCTTTGATGGAAAAAAGATATTAACATTGAAAAAACACTTTGGGTCTATGTTTTCTCACGTCCTCTTGGGACCCATGTCAAAATGTCACTTTTTCAGTATTTCCGCTATTTCTTGACGTTGGTGAAATTTGTGCACTTTGATATTGCAACGTCTCAGTAGTTACTGGCTCAAATTTGATCTCATAGCATAACCCATATGACACGCCAACTTCATAATATTAAACAAATCCTTGAAATTTTTATTTTGCATCTCACACCAATGTATTGAAAACTCAGTTAAAACAAGCCTGTGCCTCTGTAGAGACGTGTGGTGAGGCGAGCGTTGTGAGCCGATCCACGCAAGTATATATTCAATTTGATTGTGTTAATATCATAAAATAATGGTTGGTGTCAATGGTGCGCAGCAGAGTTTGCACAAGGCGAGTGGACTGTGCAGATGCACAAGGCAGAGAGTGAGTTGTTGCATTGTTCTCCTTTAGCACCAGTTTATGTGCTTCAGTGCTTTTGAACTTGATCGGGTGAAGCTGTATACACCACGTGCCTCACTTGTGGAGCAGGCCAAGACCTCAACATATAACCCCCAATTATTTTCTCACCCTTTCATTTCTCCACCTCTCACTTCCTGTACTTCCTTTGTTCCCATACTCACTAACTCACAATTTGTACTTAAGCAAGTCTTGTGGGAATAGAGATAAGGTTTTATGCTTATTGTCTTTCTCATTATTGGGTCAATCGGGAATTGTACCCTGGGAATGTAAAGAGGAATTGAGGTATTAACTGTTGTGTTGATTTGTTGCTTGTTGTGCTAATATACATATACAGTCATGGCCAAAAATTTTGGCACCCTTGTACTTTTTTCAAATAATGCACCATTTCTTCCATAAAATTGTTGAAATTTAAAAAATATTTTGGGATCCACATATGTATTTCTTTGGTTTGCAGTGGAACAAAGCAAAAAAACCTGAAAAACTTACGAAGTGTTAGCTTATTCCACACACAAATCCTAAAATGGCCCAGAAAATATTGTTATGTATGTGGGGTAGGCAGTGATATGTAGAGTCAGGTAGATTTGTATAAATTAACATGCTCCGGATGTCGGGTAAGAACCATCACCATGTAATAAGTTTTGTTTAGCCGAATGTCGGATAAGTGTATATCTGTCCCCGTCACGAGGGGGCGGGGCATGTTAACTAGCTTAGGGCATAAGGATAAATTATCCCTTGTATGTCTTACCCATGGTGATTTATCCTTTGTCCCTTATGGCACCGCAATAGACGCTAGTGCAGGAATTGGCCATTAAACCACACATAAAAATAAAACCAACCGGAAGCCAGGCATCGGGCACTGGGGCTGACAATCCCGCCTGGCACGCACACATCGCTCGGGCAGGCCGAGAGCCATGCCCAGAAGGACAGTGATTGGGCGGGAGTTGACCAACAGGAAGGCCGGGTAAGAAAGGACTCGCTGATTGGCCAGGGCGGAGCAAGAAGGCACTCATCAATTTGTGAAAGAAGGGCAGGCAAGAAGCGGGTGCTGATTGGTGGCGAGCTGAGTAGGCAGTGGTGGCCTGCAGGCTGATTGGTGGAGAAGCGCCGATGACATCACGACGCAATGTTAAAAGGACTCTTGGACCGACATTTTCTCTCTTGCCCTCTTCTTGCCCTCCTCTTGCCCTCCTCTTGCCCTCCTCTTGCCTTCCGATTGTCAGGGAAGTGGTGGGTGAGACTCAAGACGCCAATGGTCGGAAACAGGTTTTACAAAAGGTCATGACTTTATTAACTGGTTGTTCACTTCATTCCAATACCAAATAATACCGTTTAACTCAATGGACCAGGTAACTCTATCCGCATAGTCCCTCTTTCGTGGCTGCAGCGCCGAACCCATGGTACGCGTTCATTCCGTCGGGCAGGGCTTCTGAGGATGAGTGCTCTCCTGGCTCAAAGTCTCTTCTGTTTATATCGGCAAACTTCAGTTAATCCTCTGTCCGCTGAAATCGTAATCCCTTCTCCGCTGCTTCTAATCCGTTCTCCGCAAACGTTACTCGGTCGCCTCACTGGCACCAGCTCGCTCTCCTCCCTGCTGGGAATTTGCTTCATCCTCTTTGCATCCCGATGAAAGACAATAGTACGGGCTTGGGAATGTGTGTTAGCCCGGGGTCGTGCTAAAGCTACACAACAGGACTCCCAGCTTCGACAGGGCGAGATGCATTCCTGACATTCTTACGACCACCTGCTCGTACCTTGGTTCGTTACCAGTTCCAACCAATGAGTTACACTGAGTTACACTTCCACAATTCCCTCATCTTTTTGTTTTTGTTTATATTAACCATTAATCTAAACATCAATATAAGTAAACAATCAATCACTACAAGTAAACATCAATACAATTTCCTTAGGCATACACCGTCATCCTGCAAGAATCTGATCACAAAACATTTCGTTGGTTATTGACTCCTTCCATATTGTTAATTCAATCTATTTCATTTGCATCACAAATATCTTTGTAAAACAACACTTCACCATCACCAAGATACAACAATTTTGCTTCACCATTTTCAAGTTTTTAAAGCATCTGCAACATCTGGCAAAAACGTTTCCCTCCAAACAAATGTTGATTCTTTGTTTGAAAGGAAGGGCTGATCACTTGTGTTTGAATTCGGGTATGAAACATTTTCTTCTGTCTTTATAAGCACCTGCACTACTTCGTGTAGGATTTCGCTGTTGTGGTAACGGTGCGGAGTCATAGACTGACCCTGCTCTCCATGTAGCATTCTTGCCACTCTTGCTGTGAACCATAATGATTCCTTGAACAAGGCCTTCGCCCAGTTGTAGTCGACTTGCCTCCTCCCTCATTATGAGTGGGCAGCAAGTGTTGGTGTAATGTTGATTGGCCAGCAAGATGTGGAACAGGGATGCCGGATGCATCCACAATGATGTTGGGACCATGGTGTTCAGGTCATTCATGGTCCATACCAGGAGCAACCAGCAGAATCGTGCACAGCTGTTGTGACAAGGGCACAGCCGTTTTTTGCAGCTCCATGCTGGTTCCCCGGACGTTGGTGAAGTAATAACATATGTCCCCGCATTTCACAGAGGTTGCAGGTAAAATGTCGTTGTCCTGCAACTTCTGATGTGGTGAATGTTCGAAGCCTTCGAACAAGAGTAAGTGATCGCCTTTCTTTCATATGTTGCAGTGTGATCCAGGCAAATGGTCACATAAATTTCCTTGGTGAAGGTAAGCATCCATCTCCAAGTTACACGGGAGAATGTCTTCATCATTCTTTGAGAAAGAGGGTGTATGCCATGTTTAACTTCATTTTTTAGCCACAAATTTTCTTTCTCGAACTTCTTCCCAATTCCGTTAGCACCCCTTTCAAATGTGATCTCGTCTTATCCTTATGCTCAGTGACATCTGAATCTGCTTTCCACACACACTGAATCAGATAGGGTACATCTTACCATGAAATCAGCATAATCATGTATATCTTCCGACAGTTTCACATTCAACAATTTGTTGTTTTTCCTTAACACAAAAAAGTTATATTCATTTATATGCGTCACACAAATAATATTCAATCAGGTATGTATTTTATTACTAAACTAAGAATAGCATCCACAATTGCTTTCAGGTTAATATAGTTCAAAAATTAACTCATGCAGGTATTTTAGCACTACTCTAAGAAAATAAATTGTATATGATTACAATCACAAACGGGAATATCTAATTCCCAACAACAATTTTCCCAAACCAACAAATTAAGCATAATGTATTATTACCATAATTCCTCTCCACTTTTTTTTTTTTTTTTTTTTTTTTTTCCCTAACAGTGTGTCACTCGTGGTGATATGAGTTCACTGATATTGTAATTGACACAACTCATAACATTGTCGTTATGCCATTATCTTAATTCTACTGTATTCATTTGCAACATCACTTGATTTAATCTTTTAATCTCAGTATTTATGTCGCCATAAAAGTCTTCCTTTTCTGGTTCCACATTTCTTTCCTCATTTGTCACTTCATGCGTTATCATCGTGTTGTTGGTTGCCTTATTCAGACACACCGTCACTAAGGCTTTCAAGCAAGCCACCACTAAAACAATTGCCAATATAACTACTAAACCAACAAACAAATATTGGAGTATCTTAGCTACCACCCCTCCAAATGTGTTTCCCAACCATGCAAAGGCACCCCCTTTTATATAATCGTGGTATCTTGCTCCCTCTCGTCCCACCTGTAGCCATCTGTAAAACATGTGAGCTACCCCTTGTATATGTTCATACCTATAACATAATTATATGTCAATGACATTCAACATTGTATACCAAACTAACAAGCTTCCTAAAAGGTAAATAAAGAAAATCCCTTAATATGTAACATAAATCAGATTATTTGTCTTACCCTGATCCCCCTATCTCCCGGGGTCGAACTAAATCCCCTAATCATGAGTGTAGTTGTGATACATTATCCCTCATGTTGCGCTAATATCAGTAGATACTGGTATGTCATGTAGGCAAATAAATGTCACTATCTTCCCTAATTCAAGTAGGAATATTACATGTTGAAATTGTAATGTTTATCAATGCAAGGGGTGTTAAAATGTAATTCAAATGAATGTATATCACGACTATCATTTATCCGCCATGTTCTGCTGGGCTGCTAGGTGCAGCCTCATTTTCTGTGGGATCGTCCACCTTAGCCCCATGTGCTTGCTTGCAATGAGAGGCATGAATCCAACTTTCTATTTTGGGTCCATATTTGTTTCTATTCTTATCAATCTCCTATGGTTTATCAATTCGTTCCAAGATACCGCAACCAAAGGTTTTAACCAAAGCTCTACCAAACTATTTCCAATGTGAACAAAAAATGCCAGTGAAACAATGATTCGAGGAATTAACTTCAAGGGGTCAATAAATTTATTCTATCACCAGATCTAATTTTCCCATCCAATAGTTTGCCTTGCCACATGTCATATTATAACACTTTAATAAACCTTCGAAAAATGTTTCCCATCTCAACAAATTTCCTTTTTTACAAATAGCCATGTGTAACTTACGTATTTAACTACAATTTCCTCTCAATTTGTTTGGCCTAACTGGCCGCAAAAGTGGCTGCCAGCATGCAGTACCGTTTTTTATCTACCAAGGAAGTGCTCGTCCACACAAGACCTCTACCAAAATGTTGTTTGTAAAAACAAATCTGGGATTTCTGATTACATGGATGCACTCTCAGGACATTTTCAGGCTGCTGTTAACAATCCACTACGATAAATTAATTCCTTTACCCACAATCAAATAATTAGTACAAATTGAGGATATTATCCCTATCACATTCTTTTATAGATTCATGATGTTGGATCTAATTTTTTCCAATAATTTTCCACTGCTGTAAGGAAGAACAATAGCTCTCATAAGTCTTAGTAATATCGTACTTAATTTACCCAGCATCGAATAATTTATTTACTATCCTTTCTCATCTGTTAACCAGTGACTTTGTTTGAACTCCAGAACTGAAAACTCACAATAGTTCAAACCAGCAAAATTTTCTTTACTATTTTCCCATATCATCTATGCCTAAAACACATCCATACATACAGCACAATTTATATGCTGATAAAATTCAAGTTTATATATATAAAAATCCATGAGCAGAGTACTCTGGGAAGTCAGTGTAAGACCTCTCCAAAATTTGGCTAATTTTGTACTCCCACATTTTTATGAAGCTCATATCCATAAATAGCTTTGATTCTCATATAAATTCGATCACAATGGAATCCCAAGATTACTCCCAATTTTTACTGTTAATGAATAGCTGCTCATAACTCAGCAAATCAAATCTTTATTCTCCATCTCCCTTGACAAAAGTGATAATTTTCATAATCAAATTATATTTCTATTTTTTATTTTACGAATTCTCTCGATATGCGATCCCATCCCCATGGAACTATCTATTTTTCAGACAAGGCACACTGTCGGTGTCAACAATCTTGTAAGATTGATACACAAAAACAAAAAACACTGACACACAAAATACCCACACACACATGCATTATGCGTATTTGTTTGCGTTGGAACCCTTATTTACAGATCCGGATGGGTGTCAACTTTATTTCAATTTCTCAAAATTTGTCCTTCAATTTTATAAGCGCTAATGCACAAATGGACCAAAAAGTTTATTCTTAGAAAACCCCTATGACGTCACATTGACATTACCCTTTCAGTTCCCACAATAATTTATCCAAATTTGACTACCCACCCATTTGTATGTCAGTCGACCACTGACCTATCAATCGTGTGGAACAATAGTCCGAAATTCCCACCTGATCATGATGTGACTCTTGTCACTTGGTTTGTCAAAAAAAAATTGCAAAGCAATTGTTCCAAACTTTGTAAATTTAAAATTTTGTGCCCAACATAAAAGATCCAATTTCGGCATTTGATCAATTAATTATCAATTTGCTTACAAGCAAAAGAAAAAATGAATAATTCTTGCTCCGAAAACTTTTCAGACCCAAGAATCATCGACAGTTATTCATGTTTGTCCAGTAATCTAATTTGTTGAGGCCAATCGTCATTTGGGATTTGTCGCAATGAAGGCCTAATCATTGTCTGAGGTATCGGTCAGCACTGGTACCCTTGATCTTGGTTTACCCTATGAACTTGTCTTCCTTTTGGTATACGGACATCCTCTTTTCCAATGTCCCATCCGTCCACACTTGAAACACCGGTTTCTGTCGTTGCCTGGTCTGTGCACCTGTGCACTTGTATTGCTGGGCTGCATCTCTACATCCCTGAGTTGCCACTGCAATCTCTCGTTATCTCCTGAAACACGAAAAAATTCTCTGTACCGTCCTTTTTGGGGAGACAACTGGAAATCAGATGGGACAACTGTCACTTTCATTCCTAATTTCGAGGGCAGTTGTGCATTTGTCTCCTCCACTGTATCCTGTATCCTTTTTATTTTAAGTTCTAGATCCGTTATCCGTTCTTGCTGTTCCCGTTGTCTGGATTCACCATCCCAAAGATGGAATGCAAGCCAGTCTACCATTAGATTCTGTCTCTTCCTGGCTTTCAATCTTTGTTCCAATCTTTCCAATCGACTTCGCTCAAATGTACCATCTCTTGGAAACTCCTCATCATGTCCCTTTGTCCACAAATACCAATTCTCGACCTGCCTTATAGCTTCGGCACCATAACGGTCGTACATATGATGTGTACAAGTACCTTTTTTGTGGAATCTCTGGTTGTCCTTGTGTATTCTTGCAGGCTCCATTTCCCATTCTGCCTTTTATCAAAGTAGCGTTGGATGTGTTGTAGTTTGTTCCTCTAAAGCTTCACTCGTACCTCCAGGAAGGATCTCTCCACCTGTTCAAACGGTGATTTCCAGAGAATCTCTCTCACCTGTGGCTTTTGCACAATCCAATCTCACAGATCAGTATTTGCAGATGAGCCAGAGGGTCAGTATGAAATGGGTGAATCCTCAGGTGTCCGCTCTGTTGAAGGGGAAATCATACAATGGTAACCGCACATATATATCTATATATAAACTCACCACCTTGCTCAATTTTCCAAGGTTGTCTTCACATTGATAATATCTCACAAAGATATTAAAGCTTCTTTCTTGAGACCGCATTTTCATCAATCAAACGATCAATATATTCAATTTAATTTATTCAATTCAATTTATCCAGTTAAATTTATTCAATTAAATTCAATCAATTAGATTCAATCAATCAACAATTCAATCAATTATTCAATTTCAATTAATTCATCAATATTCATCAATAAATCAAATTAATCATTTTGGATGACTCCTTGCATAAGCCCTTTCCCCAATGATGTCAGGACAGGTCCATCCATTGACTGAGATCGAATCTCATCGGTCGTCACCTCTGGTTCATACCTCATGTCAATTGATGAATCACCGTTCTGTCCTAGGGTCATATCTGACATATTTCCCCATTTTGCCTGGTCTCCACAAATTTTCTTTCCAACCACTAAAGGCAACTCATCCTTCATTCGTGAGACAGCCAACATGGATGGCAGATATTAAAGTTCATTGGGAAAAATATCTCATCATTTTTCTTTTAATAGTACCCAAAATCTCTTGGCAATATAAATTTCGTAAAACTCCTGAAATAAGACTGTAAAATTCCTTCAATCATGCTAAATTTTGAAACTCCATCGCTTGTAATACCCAATTTATCCCATAGGGCTTGAAAGTTCTTTTCCAAGTTCGTGCAATCATTCTGCATTTGAACCCTATGATATCATTCATAATAATCATCATGATTTTATAGTCATGGTCCTATCATAATCATCTATTTAAAACGAACATTTCCTTTATCACCACAGCTATGTGGTATAATCAACAATAGAATAAAACTGTACATAGCAACAGGCTACCTCATGGCCACTTAGTATACCTATTGACAATAAGTCATAACAATATCGAATAATCATTGAACAATTAAAAATAGCTTCTACTGCTCCAGCCGCAGCATTCGTCATTTTGTCTGCTCATCTGCGTGACCAAAACGAAATAAAGGGAGCTCAACCATTACACAGCGCTTTTAATGGCGCATGCCATAGGAACTCAACGCAATTTCGACTCGGCCAGAAAAACAAGCAAATTTTGCAAGATGTTAACTGGAATTAGTCGTGAAAATATATCCAAAATACACAAAAATACCCACCCACAAAAATAAACAACAAAACCCAAACAAACCCAAGGTCGACCATATTACACAATTAAATTACACATTAAATTATTCATTAAATTACTCATTAAATTACTCATTAAATTTCTCATTAAATTACACCATTTCAGCATCGTATTGATTGCTGAAATGTTCATGGGTTTAAACACACCTTAAAAGAGGTATGCTTTGTGGTGTTGCCCACCTACCACGTTTAATTAAATTACATCATTTCAGCATCGTATTGATTGCTGAAATGTTCATGGGTTTGAACACACCTTAAAAGAGGTATGCTTTGCAGTGTTGCCCACCTACCACGTTTAATTAAATTACATCATTTCAGCATCGTATTGATTGCTGAAATGTTCATGGGTTTGAACACACCTTAAAAGAGGTATGCTTTGCGGTGTTGCCCACCTACCACGTTTAATTAAATTACATCATTTCAGCATCGTATTGATTGCTGAAATGTTCATGGGTTTGAACACACCTTAAAAGAGGTATGCTTTGCGGTGTTGCCCACCTACCACGTTTAATTAAATTACATCATTTCAATTTAAAAAAACATCGCTTCTACTGCTCCAGCCGCAGCATTCGTCACTTTGTCTGCTCATCCGCATGACCAAAACGAAATAAAGGGAGCTCAACCATTACACAGCGCTTTTAATGGCGCATGCCATAGGAACTCAACGCAATTTCGACTCGGCCAGAAAACGAGCAAATTTTGCAGGATGTTAACTGGAATTAGTCGTGAAAATATATCCAAAATACACAAAAATACACACCCACACAAATAAACAACATTTATTCCGTTCAACAGAACAAACATTTCCTATATCATGACATGCATGTCTTCAAAATTATATGACCAAGAGAAAAAGTAAAACTAATTAAAACTGCGGGCAGTGATGATCCGGGGACCATACCGCTCCATCCTGATTGGACGGGTGCATGCTAGAGTCGTTAACAACGACAGTCCAGATCCGATTGTTCAAAATTTCAACTCAATCGATCGAAAAATGAACGCAGGGATGCATTTTAAAGGTGCAGTGGCACTAACTGAGTTGCCACGAATATGGCCACGAAATTGCCAATATGGCCATCACAAAATATTTTCCTTAATCCATTGGCTCATAGCATAACCAATCTGCAAGTATCTCATCCGAAGATGTATCTCTGAGGAATTTTAATTAAATAAGTCATTTATAAATCAACGAGTTAATTTATTAAATGATTAATCAATAAATCAAAATTTTCCTTGACAGCCACATCACTTGGTCAGTGTCATGTCCAAATATCAGCTTCCTTACTCAAAAGGTGCCTGAGTTAATGTAATGTAATTACTGTAATAAGATTACTGCAATTACTGTAATGATTACTGTAATTACTGTAATTACCGGAACTGTAATTACTGTAATTACCTCAGGTAATTACTGTAATGTAATTACTGTAACGTAATAAGAAATGTAATTAATTAAATAAGTACTTCATTAATCGCTAATAATTAAATAACTCGTGAATTCTTATCCGATTTACTTAACATTTGAGTGTCCCCAAAACGTTGGAGCAAAACGTTGCAACAACGAAAGTGAAATGTTGTAGCGACGTTGTGGAAACGTTAGCAAAACCCAACATTTGAATGTTCCCAAAACGTTGGAGCAAAACGTTGCAACAACGAAAGTGAAACGTTGTGGCGACGTTGTGGAAACGTTAGCAAAACCCAACATTTGAATGTTCCCAAAACGTTGGAGCAAAACGTTGCAACAACGAAAGTGAAACGTTGTAGTGACGTTGTGGAAACGTTTTACAACAACATTATTTCAATGTTGCAAACTTTACTTTACAACTTTACAACAACTTTTGTTGAAACTTTACAAAGTTACAACTTTACAAAGTTACAAAGTTACAAAGAAACGTTACCACAATTTTTACAATTCGAATGGGATTTATATATCCGTCAACTAATTCAACCCACAACTATTTTATTCAACATAGGCCAAAAGTCAACAACAATTTCAAAACATCCTTAATTTTCATCCGATTCACTTGACTTTTGAATGGGATTTATATATCAGTCAATTTAGTGCAATCTACAACTTTTTATTCAACATAGCCCAAAGTCAACAACAATTTCAAAAAATCCTTAATTTTCATCCGATTCACTTGACTTTTGAATGGGATTTATATATCAGTCAATTAGTGCAATCTACAACTTTTTATTCAACATAGCCCAAAGTCAACAACAATTTCAAAAAATCCTTAATTTTCATCCGATTCACTTGACTTTTGAATGGGATTTATATATCAGTCAATTAGTTCAACCCGCAACTATTTTATTCAACATAGGCCAAAAGTCAACAACAATTTCAAAAAATCCTTAATTTTCATCCAATTCACTTGACTTTTGAATGGGATTTATATATCAGTCAACTAATTCAACCCACAACTATTTTATTCAACATAGGCCAAAAGTCAACAACAATTTCAAAAAATCCTTAATTTTCATCCGATTCACTTGACTTTTGAATGGGATTTATATATCAGTCAATTAGTTCAACCCACAACTATTTTATTCAACATAGGCCAAAAGTCAACAACAATTTCAAAAATCCTTAATTTTCATCCAATTCACTTGACTTTTGAATGGGATTTATATATCAGTCAATTAGTGCAACCCGCAACTATTTTATTCAACATAGGCCAAAAGTCAACAACAATTTCAAAAATCCTTAATTTTCATCCAATTCACTTGACTTTTGAATGGGATTTATATATCAGTCAATTTAGTGCAATCTACAACTTTTTATTCAACATAGCCCAAAGTCAACAACAATTTCAAAAAATCCTTAATTTTCATCCGATTCACTTGACTTTTGAATGGGATTTATATATCAGTCAATTAGTTCAACCCACAACTATTTTATTCAACATAGGCCAAAAGTCAACAACAATTTCAAAAATCCTTAATTTTCATCCAATTCACTTGACTTTTGAATGGGATTTATATATCAGTCAATTAGTGCAATCTACAACTTTTTATTCAACATAGCCCAAAGTCAACAACAATTTCAAAAAATCCTTAATTTTCATCCGATTCACTTGACTTTTGAATGGGATTTATATATCCGTCAACTAGTTCAATCAACAACTATTTTATTCAACATAGGCCAAAGTCAACAACAATTTCAAAAATCCTCAATTTTCATCCGATTCACTTGACTTTTGAATGATATCAGTCAATTAGTTCAACCCGCAACTATTTTATTCAACATAGGCCAAAAGTCAACAACAATTTCAAAAATCCTTAATTTTCATCCAATTCACTTGACTTTTGAATGGGATTTATATATCAGTCAATTAGTGCAACCCGCAACTATTTTATTCAACATAGGCCAAAAGTCAACAACAATTTCAAAAATCCTTAATTTTCATCCAATTCACTTGACTTTTGAATGGGATTTATATATCAGTCAATTTAGTGCAATCTACAACTTTTTATTCAACATAGCCCAAAGTCAACAACAATTTCAAAAAATCCTTAATTTTCATCCGATTCACTTGACTTTTGAATGGGATTTATATATCAGTCAATTAGTTCAACCCGCAACTATTTTATTCAACATAGGCCAAAAGTCAACAACAATTTCAAAAATCCTTAATTTTCATCCGATTCACTTGACTTTTGAATGGGATTTATATATCAGTCAATTAGTTCAACCCGCAACTATTTTATTCAACATAGGCCAAAAGTCAACAACAATTTCAAAAATCCTCAATTTTCATCCGATTCACTTGACTTTTGAATCGGATTTATATATCCGTCAACTAGTTCAATCAACAACTATTTTATTCAACATAGGCCAAAGTCAACAACAATTTCAAAAATCCTCAATTTTCATCCGTGTCACGCATGCTATCTGTCTGACAAATTTCGTCAAAAAAAAAAACACAACAGCACTGGTTTTGCTTCCTGGAAGCTTCCTGCAAAACGCTTTGCTTCTCGCAAAACGTCCACCAATGGGAACTAGAGGGAGGGGAAGGAGCGGGAGCAAGAGACAGGTAGCCGGAATGAACATGAGGGACAATGAGGGACAGTGAGGGCGTGTCGGTATGCAATTTTCGTCCAATCGCCATCTTTCACAATAATTCTGGACCGGCATGAGATGGCGTTGTCTGTCATTAATTTATATTGTAATCAAACGAGTTTTAGACATGGCGGGAAAACTGAAGAAAAATTTATTTATTTATTTATTTAAAACGGGTGTACACGATTGTACACGTGTACGGACCTTACCGAACCTTACCGAACCGGCAAACAAATCGCCTCATGGTGCACTTCATGAGCCGATTTGCCTGCAGACCAGAGTAAGGCTCTTAACACCCAGCGTATACCGTACGCATCCTCGCAAGCACACGAATAATAGAATCATTTAAAACGTTCCATCCGTGACTTTTACCTCGGACGGTCGTGACAAAAATACGTTTACACTCCTTGGATTACCTATGGAATGCAAGCCCCACACACACATCCTCCACCATGTTCAGAATTCGTATTTCATAATGGACCATCCCAAGACGCGATGCTTACCTTGGCGACGTCCACTCGAAATCCTAGCGGTGCCTCCAGATTGTCGGGGAAGTGGTGGGTGAGACTCAAGACGCCAATGGTCAGAAACAGGTTTTACAAAAGGTCATGACTTTATTAACTGGTTGTTCACTTCATTCCAATACCAAATAATACCGTTTAACTCAATGGACCAGGTAACTCTATCCGCATAGTCCCTCTTTCGTGGCTGCAGCGCCGAACCCGTGGTACGCGTTCATTCCGTCGGGCAGGGCTTCTGAGGATGAGTGCTCTCCTGGCTCAAAGTCTCTTCTGTTTATATCGGCAAACTTCAGTTAATCCTCTGTCCGCTGAAATCGTAATCCCTTCTCCGCTGCTTCTAATCCGTTCTCCGCAAACGTTACTCGGTCGCCTCACTGGCACCAGCTCACTCTCCTCCCTGCTGGGAATTTGCTTCATCCTCTTTGCATCCCGATGAAAGACAATAGTACGGGCTTGGGAATGTGTGTTAGCCCGGGGTCGTGCTAAAGCTACACAACAGGACTCCCAGCTTCGACAGGGCGAGATGCATTCCTGACATTCTTACGACCACCTGCTCGTACCTTGGTTCGTTACCAGTTCCAACCAATGAGTTACACTGAGTTACACTTCCACACCTTCTTGTCTCTCTTGTTTTGTTGCCCTCGACGTCCTCTTGCCTTTTGCTTCTTGCCTCTTGCTTGCTTGCTTCTTCTTCTCCCTCACTTCTCTCTTGCTTCTTCTCCCTCGCACGAATTGTGCTTGGACCGACCGTGTTCAGAGATGCCATCAGAGATGTGCAGAGGCTGCGGGAGGAGCCGCGGCCCGGGAACTGTGGTTCTCGCTGTGTGGACAAGTGTATGAGCGCTGCAGCGTGAACAGGCACAACGACGCGGGGTTCCTGCCAACGCGCGCGGTGCGAGCGCAACGCCGGTCCCGTTCGCAGACCCTGACGCGACTTCACCAGTGATCAGAGCTAAGAACACCCACACATCATTAATTTTCCAGTTCTTCCATCCCTTTTGTCAGTGTTTGGTTCTGTGTGCAGGAGCGCTCCATATAGGAAATTTAGTTTTATCATCACGTTTTCTTGTTATCAGCATCCGTCTTAATAAATCCTTTCGTTATTTTCTGTACATTTCTAAACCCGGTTTTTGTTTGAGTTATTTTCTGCAGGTTGAAGGCTGCCCAGCGGGATCGCTCAGGTAAGCGCTTTAGCTTCCTCCCCTTTTCCCTTTCTTTCCCTGTGTGTATCAAGTCCGCAAATGAACTGAACGCTTCGGAGTTAAAGCTCGCTATTGGCCATTCGTGATCCCTGTGGTGTTCACCTGGGGAATCACACGATAATATTATTGGCACCTTTTAGTAGTTGTTAGAAATAATTAGATTTAAGCAGGTGATTCTCCTTTACTTTGGAATTGAACTCACCTGTGGTGAGTTGCAGGTGCCTGCAATATAAAAATCACTCATTGATCCAGTATCAATGGAGAAAAGGAGTCATTCTGCTGTTTTGTGTCACTGTGTGTACCACAAGGAGCATGGATAAAAGAAAGAAAACCAGAGAATTGTCTGAGGAGGTCAGACACAAGATTGTAGATAAACAAGGACAATCTCAAGGCTACAAGTCCATCTCCAGAGACCTTTATGGTCATGTGTCCACCATATGCAATGTTATCAGAAAGTTTAAGGCCCCCGGCACTGTAACCAACCTCCATGGACGTGGTGAAAGAGAAAACTTGATCGAAGATTGCAGTGAAGGATTGTTCAAGTGATGGAGAAAGCACCTCGATCAACTGCCAAACAGATTCAAGCTGACCTTTAGACACAAGGTACGACAGTTGCAACTCACACCATCCGTCACCAACTCAATGAAAGGGAGTTCTATGGTAGGACACCCAGGAGGACCCCACTGCTGAGAGAGAGACATAAGAAAGTCGGACTGGAGTTCTTCCAAAACACACCTGAACAAGCCAAAATCCTTCTGGGAGAATATCCTGTGGACAGATGAGACCAAATTAGAGCTTTTTTGTAAAGCATATCATCTCTATGTTTACAGAAAACACAATGAAGCCCTCAAAGAAAAGAACACCTTCCCTACAGTTAAATATGGAGGAGGTTCAGTGATGTTTTGGAGTTGCTGTGCTGCCTCTGGCACTGGGTGCCTTGAATGTGTGCATGGTATCATTAAATCAGGAGATTACCAAGACATTTTGGAGCGCAATGTTTAACCCAGTGTCAGGAAGCTGGGTCTCAGTCGAAGGTCATGGGTCTTGCAGCAGGACAATGACCCTAAACACACTTCAAAAAGCACCCAGGAATGGTTCAAGACAAAACGCTGGACTGTTCTGAAGTGGCCAGCAATGAGTCCAGATCTAAATCCCATTGAACACCTGTGGGGAGATCTGAAAACAGTAGTTGGGAGAAGGCACCCTTCAAATCTGGGAGAACTGGAGCAGTTTGCACAAGAAGAGTGGGCCAAACTGCCAGTAGGGAGGTGTAGGAAGCTCATTCATGGCTATAGGAAGCGCTTGACTGCAGTTATTTTGTCCAAAGGCTGTGCTACTAAATATATAAGTCGAGGGTGTAAATAATTTTGTCAATGCCATTTATTTTTATTTTCTGATTTAAAAGGATATAAAACAAAGTTCTGAATCTTCTGAATCAAAAAGTTCTGAATCAAAAACAAATGTTCTGTCATATCAACAATGAAATAAATAATTGTAGAGACCAAATACTTTTGTCAATTTCAGCTTATTTTTAGAGACAATTGTGAGTTATTTGAAAAAAGTGCAAGGGTGCCAATATTTTTGCTCACGACTACAAGGATGGTGTTTGTCTATGTCTGTTTTCATTTCTTTCGCACTCGGGACTTTTCTCTCACCACTTCACACATCGTCACCAAACTTGGTCGGCATAATTCAATCGGTCACCGCATTGTTACCCCGCACGCATGCAAAATGCAAAGTGGGGCTAAGCAATTGGTTCACTGTCTGTCTGTCTGTCTGCCTGTCTTTCTGTCTACAGATGTCAGTCTATGGTCGAGGAACTACGTAATTTCAATTGAATGTTATATGATGAACACCAGAATACGATCGGGACATGAATTGTAACACGAACCTGCATTTTAGGGGTACTTAGCTCTGAATTTGGAAAATTGGATGGAATGTCGTCCCGAATCCACATGTGTACAGGCGGAGTAAGGTAAATGTGTAAGTCTGCCTGTCTGCCGAACAGAATTGAAAATCATTTTAAACAGGTAAGTTAGTGTTTAGGATTGTCATAAAGGACACAAACAACAGGCACAAAGAACTAATGTAACCCATTAAATAAGGTGGTGTAAGAGATGGTAGGTACCGTGCATTAACGGCGGTAAAGCTCCGAATAAATATTTTTTTATAAAGCTTTTAAAACGTTTATTTCAATTGAAGTAGATACTTGAATACTGTAGAACACAAATCGCCTTGTTTACTTGGACAGACAAACAGACAGGGGTGAAAATATAACCTGTGAACTCACCCCAACAACAACAAAAAACCAAATTAAACAAGCATTCTGAGTATTGCGTATTGCGCTGCAATATATGTCCCCTACCGGCAGTCTGTCGTCCGGAAAACTGTTGGGGAAATTACCAAGGGTTATTTACCCACAGGTTCTGAATCGTTCCCAATCGCAAATTACCTCAGGACGGGCTCACCTGTGAATTGCACTCAGGACTTCGATTTATACACCTTGCAGACAGGTCAGCAGAAGCACGAGAAAATAAGTTGTTGATAAAGAACCTTTAGAGTCGCTAAATATCAGTAATTTATTATATTTTCCAGTTCACGATCAATGATCGATGTGTATATATATATATATATGTTGTTCGGCTTGGCTCCGCACCTCCCGAAAGTGCGCGCTGTGTCGTGCTGTTGACGTTCGCGAGACGAGGCTGAGGGTGCACGGTGCGGCTTGAGGAGAACTCTAGAATAAACAAGAGATATCCATTTTTAAAATATTTTCGTTTAATTAACGATATCTGCCAAACCACGTGCCCTATCGAAAATTCCAAAATGACCTTTTAGTAGACTGACATGCTGAACAGATCTGTGAAGTTTCCCCTCGATTGGATCAAAAATGAGGGAGGAGCTCGGTTTTAAAGGTTCATGCATAAAAACGTCATAACTCTGAAACCATGTGATGCATGACGTCATGCTCGTTGACGTTTTTGTTCGGCATGGGTATGCGATTCTGCCTGCAAAGCTTGGCCTCGATCTGTTCAGCCGTTGCAGAGAAAAAGGGGTTTTCGTGTTTTCACGAAAAACAATATGGCGGCCGAACCACGTGACCTGTGACGTTATAATTACCATTAAAATATTCTACAGACCGAGTCCCCTCTACGGTGAAAATTTGATCTCAATCGGTCCTATTATTGCAGAGAAAATCTTTTTTAAAGGAAATTAAAACTTAAAATGGCACTGAGTTAAGGATCATCAGAATTATCAGAATTACCAAAGTTCAAAGTGCCATAACTTTGTCAAAAATGATCGAAACTTTGTGAAATTCGAACTTGATCTGTAACTTATCATGAGGAAACCATGTGCCAAGTTTGAAATCATTAGCCTTAAGCGTTTAGAAAAAAAAAGTCCGGAAAACTGTTCTTTGCGTGACGGACGGACGGACTGACAGACTGACAGACTGACGGACTGACGGACGGAGGGACGGCGTGCAAACCTATAGTCCCCTCCGGTGTACACCGGTAGGGGACTAACAAGCATTCTGAGTATTGCGCTGCAATACACGTCCCCTACCGGCAGTCTGTCGTCCGGAAAACTGTTGGGGAAATTACCAAAGCTCAAAGTGCCATAACTTTGTCAAAAATGATCAAAACGTCGTGAAGTTCGAACTTGATCTGTAACTTATCATGAGGAAACCATGTACCAAATTTGAAATCATTAGCATTAAGAGTTTAGAAAAAAAAGTCCGGAAAACTGTTCTTTGCGTGACGGACTGACAGACTGACAGACTGACAGACTGACAGACGGAGGGACGGAGTGCAAACCTATAGTCACCTCCGGTGTACACCGGTAGGGGACTAATAACAGTTGGACAGATGTGATAATGGATGGCCTCGGTATCATATGAAAAAGCCTCTTTTGTTATGATCAGACTTGTCCCATAAATTATTTTCCTTTTGCTGATTTGCTGCCTGTGGCTGCTGGTTGCATCATCTTTCTGGAGGTGTGGCTGCTGCTGATGTAATACCCTCCATCACTCAGTCAGTTGGTACTCATTTTGCCATTCTCAAAAGGATGACAGGCTGAGTCAACCCACCTGGTGTTAATTCAATGGCGACACAGGAGCTTGAACTCAGGACCTTGAGGCTTGAACTCAGGACCTTGAGGTTTGAACTCAGGACCTTGAGGCTTGAACTCAGGACCTTGAGGTTTGAACTCAGGACCTTGAGGCTTGAACTCAGGACCTTGAGGTTTGAACTCAATCTGAACTCAATTTGAACTCAAGTTTGAACTCAATCAACCCACTCAGGCTTGAACTCGATCTCAAGCCAACCACCTGAACCATTAAGCCAACAGCAGACTTGGTTTCCTGCTGATCCTTTTCCTTTCACTGCTTCTTCATATCCTTCCTGTCTGAATGCTGCTTTTTTTCTCTTCTGCAAGCTGTGGTCCTTTTGTCCTTTTTAGACAACTCTTGTATGGTGCTGTTCTCTATTGCGTTCTCATCTTGTGTAATACTGCGCATTGTTATTTGCATATTCTGTATCTATTATCTTATTCTAATATCTACCATCGCTTTCATTGTCTTGCAGATTGATTGTTCATCGTTGTTGCTAATAAACCTGCATTCAATTGATACATTCTTGTTTATGAACAATCAATCTCGCGATTCACGACTGGGCGGTGTACTCGGCTTCGTTGCTCCAAAGGAAGTACTGTACTTCTGTACATTGAGTGTAGTCTAGTAGGAAGACTAGGTCCACCTGCACCCCCCGGAGATATACTTCTAATCAGTGTTTCTAGATTGGAAAAAATGTGTAGAAAATGACTAGCTATGGCCCCAAGCTGAAAAAATGTCCCACATACCATTTTTATGCAAATTACTGCTGCCATTATCAAAAAAAGACTAGGTCCCCCTGCACCCCCCGGAGATATACTTCTAATCAGTGTTTCTAGATTGGAAAAAAGGTGTAGAAAATGACTAGCTATGGCCCCAAGCTGAAAAAATGTCCCACATACCATTTTTATGCAAATTACTGCTGCCATTATCAAAAAAAGACTAGGTCCCCCTGCACCCCCCGGAGATATACTTCTAATCAGTGTTTCTAGATTGGAAAAAATGTGTAGAAAATGACTAGCTATGGCCCCAAGCTGACAAAATGTCCCACATACCATTTTTATGCAAATTACTGCTGCCATTATCAAAAAAAGACTAGGTCCCCCTGCACCCCCCGGAGATATACTGAAACTGGCAGTGACTGGTGATTGAAATGCGGTGCCTTTTTGTGTTTCAGGTCGAGGTACGTGAACTCCCCACGATCTACAGCAACCAGGAAGAGACTGATACCAGGGTGGTTCTGTACCTCCATCATGCTGCTACCATCGGATACAAGAACGCTGTAGTCAGAACACCGGACACAGACATCCTCCTGATCCTGCTCCACCATGCCCACAACATCAAGCTGACGGTGTACCTGGATACAGGGTCAGGGAAGCATCGCCAACTTGTCAACGTCTCTGAGCTGGCAGAATCCCTGGGAGAGGACTACTGTGCCACTCTCCTGGGGTACTATGTGTTCAGCGGAGAAGACTGCACCAGTGCCTTCAAAGGGAAGGGAAAAGTCGGGCCCTTGAAAAAGCTGGAGAAGAATCCCAGGTTTCACAGGGCATTCGGTGAATTTCACAGGGTATTTAGAAAAATAAAACTTTGTGTTAACGTCTGTGTAGACGGACCTTAATATGAGTCTATTATTTCGTAAAACTGTGATTATTTTGTAAATAAAGCACTAATTAGCATACTAGTATACCATAGACACATGTAATCATGTTATGAATAGTTCTATCATGATCTATGCCCTTCAAAACATGGGTCTAGACACCTTCATTTTTCAATTATCTGCAATATTGGCTGAGATATGTCAAAAATCGTTTTTTTGATAATGGCAGCAGTAATTTGCATAAAAATGGTATGTGGGACATTTTTTCAGCTTGGGGCCATAGCTAGTCATTTTCTACACATTTTTTCCAATCTAGAAACACTGATTAGAAGTATATCTCCGGGGGGTGCAGGGGGACCTAGTCTTTTTTTGATAATGGCAGCAGTAATTTGCATAAAAATGGTATGTGGGACATTTTTTCAGCTTGGGGCCATAGCTAGTCATTTTCTACACATTTTTTCCAATCTAGAAACACTGATTAGAAGTATATCTCCGGGGGGTGCAGGGGGACCTAGTCTTCCTACTAGACTAGTGGCTCGACTGAGTTTTTGCGTTGGCTTGCGCCATGAGCGCCTTCACTATCGAGCAAGGCATTCTGGGAACGTTTCCCTGCTTCCTTGGCCTCGACGAAAATGAGAACTTCCTCCAAGCTCATGTTCTGATTTTGATCGCCGAGAATGTCCTGTTGTATATCTTGATCGGCGAGTCCCCGACATAGGACATCGCGAACCATGTCCTTGGTGTAGTTGACATCAGTAGGGGGATTGCATGAGCATACAACAGAAAACTTGCAGATCTCAGCTTGACCAGCCAGACGGGCTGCGTAGGTACGAATTGGTTCTTCTCGGTCCTGTCGCATGTTGTGGAGGTTTACGCGGGACACCATGGTATTCTCCTCTTGGACAGCAAGGGACCGAATGGCTTGTAGTATAGCTGCCTCGTCCTTGATTTCAATGCGTGGGTTGCTGCGGTGGAGGTCACGTCGTAGGTTATCATCACAACATTCAAGGAGTTGAACGCGAACATCATTGCCGATTATCTGGGTCGCTGCCTTGTAACCATCCCATCTTCTGGTGAAATATTGCCAATCTTCGCTGGTACCGCCGGTTTGGATACGAGGACGGCTGACTTTGTCCGGTTTGGCTGGTGCAATGGACGTGTGAGTCATGGCGTGGATGGAGAGCTGGATAGCAGCAACGGCATTGTCAGTGCTGTCAGTAACGTAGACACAGCTCGGGAAGGGGCAGACTGCAGCAGGCATCTTCAGATGAGTTGATTGTTCATAAACAAGAATGTATCAATTGAATGCAGGTTACTAATGTATCAAGACCTGTTACCTGTCAACCTGAAGATGAATGCTGTTAACAGTGGAAGGGTCCGGATTATCGGCGCCATGCTCCTACACCTGTCTGGTCGCACAGCCAATGGCGACATTATTGAAACCCGACAAATCTGCTACATCTCACCTGACACACGGAACATGTATCTCAGTCGTGAAGCATGCGTCGATCTAGGCCTCGTGTCTAGTAGCTTCCCAACCATTGGCGAATCCAACACAGTTGGTGCTGCAGTGGCAGCAGTTATCGATGCAAATTGTAACTGCCCGGAAAGATCGCTTCCCCCTACACTGCCTACATCTATCCCATTTCCGGCCACTGACGAGAACCGAGAGAGGCTGGAGAAATGGCTACTGGAGTACTACAAAAGCAGCACATTCAATGTCTGCGAACACCAGCCACTACCCCACATGGAAGGTCCGCCTCTCACACTGATGGTTGACCCCGAGGCAACACCAAAAGCGGTGCACACCCCAGTGCCTGTCCCCTTACACTGGCAGGCAGAAGTCAAGGCTGGTATCGATCGCGACATCAGGTTAGGGGTTCTGGAACCGGTGCCAATTGGTGAACCAGTGACATGGTGCAGCAGAATGGTCGTCTGTCCAAAGAAGGATGGGACCCCACGGAGGACAGTTGATCTGCAACCACTGAATGCGCACTGCACACGTGAGACCCACCACACCCAGTCACCCTTCCATCAAGCAATGGCGGTGCCACATAACACCAAAAAGACGGTAACAGACGCCTGGAATGGCTATCACAGCGTTCCAATCAGAGAATGTGACCGCCATCTGACAACGTTCATCACACCATGGGGCCGATACCGTTACTGCACCACTCCCCAAGGTTACATCGCTTCAGGTGATGGATACTCCAGACGATTTGACGAAATTGTATCGGACTTCAAAAACAAGTCCAAATGTATTGATGATACCATCATGTGGAGCGACACATTGGAAGAGAGCTTTTTTCAGACATGCAACTGGCTCGACCTGTGCGGCCGTAATGGGATTACGCAAAATCCGACGAAATTCCATTTTGGTCAGGACACGGTCGAATTCGCTGGATTCGAGATCACCATGGACAGTGTACGACCATGCCAAAGGTATCTCCAAGCGATACAGGACTTCCCCACACCAAAAACAATTACTGACATTCGCTCCTGGTTTGGGCTAGTCAATCAGGTAACATACTGCTTCAGCATGACCGAGAGGATGCGACCTTTTCGGGACCTCCTAAAACCATGCACCCCCTTCTACTCGGATGCAACACTACAATCCCTATTCGAAGAATCAAAACGACTCATCATATCTGAAGTCGCAAATGGGGTCCGGATCTTTGACAAGGAACGGACAACATGTCTCGCAACTGACTGGTCGAAGGATGGGATTGGCTTCTGGCTCCTCCAAAAACACTGCAGATGCCCTGGTGAAACCCCACAGTGCTGCCCCGATGGCTGGAAAATCACCCTTGCTGGAGGCCGCTTCACCCATGCAGCGGAGTCGCGCTATGCTCCGATAGAGGGTGAAGCTCTAGCAGTGGTGGACAGCCTGGAAAAAGTAAAGTATTTTGTGTTGGGATGCAAGAACCTGATTATTGCCGTCGATCACAAGCCCTTAATCAAGCTTCTTGGTGACAGACGATTAGAGGACATCCATAACACGCGGCTTGCCAACTTGAAAGAAAGGACCCTAGCATATCGTTTCCGAATTATCCACATCCCGGGAAAACGACACTGCGTACCAGATGCGATTTCACGACATCCGTCGGGTGCCAGACCATCGGAACGACTGCCACTGGTGGATGACATTTCCTCCATTATGGATGTGGCCACATCGTCTACACTAAGACAGCACACCTTGACTGGGCTGTGGACCACAGATGACGACACTGGCATGGAAATGGCTATTTCTATGGCAGCCATCAAGACACTCGATTCTGTGCGGTCCGTCACTTGGGACGATGTTCGGGACGAAACAGCAAGTGACACTCAGATGCTGCAGTTACTCAATTCTATTGAGCAGGGTCTACCTGCCAGTCGGGACGATTTCCCTGTGTCCATTTTGGAATACTTTCCCTTCCGTGAACACCTCTACACTATTGATGGCATAGTGGTCTACAAGGGGAGGATTATCATCCCACCGAAGCTACGGAAGCTTGTCCTTGAGAATCTTCATGCTGCTCACCAAGGAGTCACGGCTATGACCACCCGGGCCAGCAGCTCGATCTTTTGGCCTGGAATCACTCCCCAGATTCATGAGATGCGCAATCGCTGCTCACACTGCAATCGGATGGCCCCATCGCAACCAAGCGCTCCACCTACAGCCTCAGCTGAACCTGCCTACCCTTTCCAGTACGTTTGTTCAGATTACTTTCATCACAAGGGTCGGAGTTATTTGGTCACCGTTGATCGTTACTCTAATTGGCCAATCATTCAGCTAACAACTGGCGGGGCACAAGGCCTAGTGAAATGTCTGCGGTCGAACTTCGCCACTTATGGTATCCCCGACGAATTGGCATCTGACTGTGGGCCAGAATTCACGGCACATGACACCCAAGACTTCTTGCGTCGGTGGGGCGTTAACCATCGGTTGTCATCCACTGCCTTCCCACACAGCAACTGTCGTGCCGAGATCGCAGTCAAAACATCGAAAAGAATGATCACCGATAACACTGGTTCCAATGGTGAACTAGACACTGATCGGTTCCAACGTGCAATACTCCAGTACCGGAATGCACCGGATCAGGACACTAGGTTGTCTCCAGCCATGATCATCTTCAAGAGGCCAGTCAAGGACTTCATACCCATCATCCCAGGCAGATACTTGCCATCGGACACCTGGCGGGAAACACGCAACAATCGTGAGGAAGCTTTGCGCATTCGGCATGCCAGGGAGATCGAAAGACTCTCTGAACACACGACAAAACTACCTCCACTGGCCGTCGGGGACCATGTCCGGATCCAGAACCAGACCGGCCTGGAACCACGAAAATGGGACCGGACCGGAACCGTGATTGAGGTAAAACAATTCGATCAATACGTTGTCAAGGTGGATGGCTCCGGAAGAATCACTCTCCGGAATCGTAAGTTCCTGCGACGTTTTACGCCTTTCAGCATGACAACTCCCACTACGACTGGCAAAAGTGGCATGCTGCCAACCGTTATGCCAAGTGTTATGCCAATCGTACCGAAATACTTAATGTCTGGTACCCAACCCATCGCCGCTCCAAGAGTCTGTCTCAATCCTGTTACCACTCCCCAGAAGGGTGAACCCCAACATGTCATTGCGCCGGGCTTACCATCACAGACACTCCGCTCCACCACCGCGATGACACCACCCGCGAGAGTCGCTAACCAACCGCATGTGCAGACCACCGCCACACCTCCACGGTCACTGCCTATTTCTGCCCCCTTGACGGTTCGGGTGATGATGGACCAGCTGGAGGGGACTCCGGCGTCGGACAGGGCGACAGTGAACCACCCACCGGAGACTCCCACAATGGACCAAGAAATTACGAACTGCCCTCAGAGGACTCCGACGATTGATCGGGTGGTGACGGGCCGCCCGAAGCGAATTATCAAACCACCAGCCCGATTCAATTCAGAAGAATATCAATTATAAACTCATGTGATCCTTTTTCTTGGTCTCCAGTTTCGTTCTATTCTGTGTCACAATTGAACGTTTTTGGGGAAGGGAGATAGACAACTCTTGTATGGTGCTGTTCTCTATTGCGTTCTCATCTTGTGTAATACTGCACATTGTTATTTGCATATTCTGTATCTATTATCTTATTCTAATATCTACCATCGCTTTCATTGTCTTGCAGATTGATTGTTCATCGTTGTTGCTAATAAACCTGCATTCAATTGATACATTCTTGTTTACTTTTTATCACAATGTCAACAACATTTCTTAAAATTGTAATCCATTGTTGTAAAACACAGAATTGATTATCAAAATTCCCAAAAACACAAATGGAATGAATTTTCCTCATTTTTACGATAAACAGCTTGAAGGAACTGTTCAGCTTCCTCTCATAAGTACAAGCACAGCAATCTCTAAGTGCCTGAGAAAGGCCACCATATGTACTTTGAATCAAATGTTGAACTCGTTATTTAAATGGGGACATATTTGTGCACATACACACTGACACATACACACACACACACGCACACACACACACACACACTGACACACACACACACACACACTGACACACACACACACAGACAGCCACACACACACTGACAGCCACACACACACTGACAGCCACACACACACTGACACACAGCCACACACACACTGACACACACACACACTGACACACACACACACACACACACTGACAGCCACACACACACTGACAGCCACACACACACTGACAGCCACACACACACTGACACACAGCCACACACAGCCACACACACACACACACACACACACACACAATCACACACACACACACACACTAACAGGTTGTTTTCTCCTTTTTTTGTTCCTCACAATTCTATCTATCTTTCTCTCTCTCTTTCTCGTTCTCTTTGCACACCACACAACAGCACATCTTCACTGGAATGTTCATCTTGAATCCATATGCCACACCAGCACGTCCTGTAAAGATGCTGAATAAAGCCGTAAACATATAGGGCCTAACCTATATAATACTTGTGACAACTTCTCCAAATATATTTATTACGTCCGCTATCGAAGGTGGACAGGGCTCATGTTTTGACTTTCGTCTGTCTCACTCTGAACAGAATATCTCAAAAAGGTGTGAACGGATTTGGACGAAATTTGATGGACAGGTCGGGTGTGCGACAAGGATTACATGATTCGATTTTGGTTCATGTCCGAATCCAGATACCCGACCGTGGGAATGGGATACAAAAGGTAAACTGTTCAACCTGGCGTAGGTATGCGCTCCACGCATAGTGCCGTTCTAGTTTTCATCCGAGTTTCTGGTAAATGTGCCATTAAAGTTGGCACCAGAAACCTGGAATTCCCACTTGGCGTATCAACGATCACCTCCCTTGTATGGAATGTGAGCGCTGATATTTCCTTTTATAAAAGTGCATCTTGTTGTGATTAGTAATACGTACTGCGTAGTGACGTCTGGGGGCGTGGCTTCGGTGGTTGCCGGCGGCTCGTCATGGTGGCCGTGTGTTCTGTGAGAGCTTGGTTTCGTCTTTAATAAACCGCTTGGTTCTAGGAGAGTCCTGAATTTCCCGATGCCTTTGTTGTGCAGGAACCAACAGACGACTTGGTAGGTTGGTGCGTATGGGCCGGTTGAACAGCATTTCGCTTGGACTTGGGAGGTGGGAATCTACAGGTGTGCATCTCAGGTGTTGTAGTGCAATATCTATGTCACTACCTGATCTAATACACTTTTTGATCATGTTCTTCACCGTTTGAACTTGTCTCTCAACCAATCCATTACTGCGTGGATACCTCGCGATGTTGTCGTGTGTTTTACATTCCATTTGGTACACATATCACGGTACGGCTTACCCACACATTGAGGTCCATTGTCCGATATGACCTCCAGAGGTGGGCCGAACATACTGAAACATTCAGATGTGGCCTTGGCTACTGCACTGCTCGTCGTGTATTCCATTCTCTTCACAACTGGGTACTTGGTGTCATAATCCGTCACCAAGAGGTAGGTCTGCCCGTGTAGCTCACACATATCACTGGCTACCTTTGTCCATTGTACCGCTGGTATCTCATGAGCTATCAGAGCCTCACGCCTTTGTTCTGGTTGGTTCTCTTGACATGCCTTACATGTTCTGACAGCTCTCTCAATGTCCAGATATATGCTTGGCCAGTAAACACATTCGCGTGCTAGACGTTTTGTCTTTTCGATCCCCATGTGCGCCTCATGGAGCTGGTCGAGGTTATCCTCCCGTAGCTGCTCTGGAATTAGTACCTGTCGACCTTTGAATAGAACACCGTCACAAATACCAATTTCATCACGGTATGGCCAGTACGGACGTAGGTCCACAGGTAGCTCTGTAATCCTAGCAGGCCACCCTCGATGAACAACCTGCTGCAATGCTCGAAAGGTTCTATCAGCCTTTCCACACTCTCCGAGTTGGTCCTGTTTCCTTGAGCTGAAATCAATGAGGTCAAAGCGATGATGATCATCCACATCATCAAGCTCAATACCATCTACACGTGTGTCCAACTGCAGTTCCTGATTGTTCTCTGGGTTCGGTAGCCTCGACAGCGTGTCTGATAGCATCATCTCACGGCCGGCCTTATAGGCCTACTCCAGATCAAAATCGTAGCCTTGGATTTTCACAAGAAGGCGCTGAAGCCGTGGAGGGGCGCTTGTAAGCGGTTTGCTGATGATCATGACCAATGGTTTGTGGTCTGTGTATACCTTGAAGCGTTTCCCAAACACGTAAGTATGGAACTTCTGTATGCCAGCAACAAGGGCCAGGGTTTCTCGTTCAATGTTTGAATATGCAGACTGAGTGGGTGTCAGAGTTCGTGACGCAAAAGCAACAGGCTTGTCATCCTGCAAAAGGCATGCACCCAGTCCCTTCTGTGACGCATCTACTTCCAAAACTGTCTCCTTGTCATGATGATAGCATGTTAGACAGGCGTCTGCATCAACACTCTGTTTCAGTTGCTCAAATGCAAACTGATGGTCTTCCTGCCACATGAATGGCACTCCATTCGTCAGTAAATCTCGGAGGGGTGCCACTTTATCCGCAAAGTGGGGAATATGCGGTGACAGATAGCTCATCAGTCCAATGAATCGGCTCAAGTCTTCCTTATCTTGCGGTGACGGCATCTTCCGGATGTCGCAGATCTTCCCAGGATCAGGTGAGATTCCTTGTTTGCTGTAGATCGAGCCGAAGAAGTTGATACGGTCGGTCTTGATGATACATTTCAAAGAGTTCAAAACCAGAGCCTCTCTTCGTGCTACTTTCATCAGGTTCAGAAGATTACGATCAGGCTCCTCTTCAGTTCGTCCTGATACTGCCACATCATCGGAGATACCAATACAGCCTGGTGCTTGCTCGAGTATGTGGTCCATGGCTTGCTGGAACAGATCCTGGCTGGCACATAACCCAAAAGTCAATCTCTTGAAGCACCAGTGCCCAAAAGGTGTGCGGAATGTGGTCAAATCCTGGCTTTCCTCATCCAGATGCACAGCCCAATAACCAGCCCGAGCATCTAATTTTGAGAATATTGTGGCGTCAGCAAATTCTGGGTTCAGCTCGTCTAATGTCGGTATTTTATGTGGACACCTCTTCACCCAAGAGTTTAGGCGTTTCGGATCGAGACATACTCTTAAGCTCCCATCTTTCTTTACACTATTACAGATGGAAGAGCACCAATCCGTATGACAGTCCACTTTCCTGATGATACCCTGTTTTTCCATTTTCATTAGTTCCTCCTTCAACTTCCCTTTGATGTGAACACTCCACTTCCTTGGTGCGTCAATCGAATCCTTTGCATCAGGCTTTAGATGAAGCCTCACTTTTCCTTTAAAATTCCCAATGCAGTCAAACCTGTCCAGGAACAGCCTTTTCAAATCATCCACGGAATTCACCTTGTAGGCCTGTTCCTCATGGCGCATTGGTTTCGGAATCCTTGATGCTGGAGGTGCGGCCTTCAGCAATGTCCTCCGTTGTCCAGCAATGCTGTTTATGGTGATGATGTTGAGCCGTTCACACGCTGGTGGTCCAAGTACTGCAGGTCCAGGTACTTCAACCACATAGAACCTGTACTTGAACCAATCTGAGTCTTTATATCGACACAAGAGCTTGAGGATTCCGTGACACTTGATCTCACTGCCATTGTAAGCAGTGAGCTTGGTCCCACCAAGCGGAGTCAGTTTTGACATCCATTTGTTTCCATACATGTCCTTCACAACACGCGTTGGCAAAGTATTCCCTGACGCACCTGTATCCACTTTCAACTGCAGTTTGTATACACCTTTCATGTCAGGGCATACAATGTTCAACAATGTGTACACTTCATCCCTCGTCTCCTTCATACACAGTGCGGACACCCTGATCACGTGAAACGGCTCGGTGTGTTCATATGCCTCAGTGTCACTTTCGTAACTATCAGGAACGATCGAAGGAACGTGGAGACCGGATGGCGAAGCAATACAACAGAACGGCTGGGCAGGAATTACCTGAATTGGCTATTGGACATCGGGTTCGGATTCCGAACAAGGACACGCACCAATGGTAACCCGGGAAAGTTGTGGCTCGCTGTAATGAACCCCGCTCGTATATAGTACAGACGCCTAGCGGGACGCGTCTTCGAAGAACCAGGGCACATTTGCGTGAACTTCATCCACCCGATCGTGGCGCCAAGTGGAAGGACGAACCGACCCAACCAACACATCAAAGTCTACCAACTGCTCGACACGTACATTTCAACAACGACGCTTCAGCAATGGAAACTAACGGCTGCTCCAGCTCCAAGGATGACGAGAGTGCTGAGACAACAAGGCCGGACAACTCTTCGTACTCGACCAGATCAGGCCGTGTGATTCGAAAACCATTGAGATATCGTGATAGTGAATAACGACCACCAGAAATCAGCCCTTGTAATGTTGGTGCAGAGACGATCCGTTGATTGGAATGATTCTGTGTTTTCTCTGTTTTAGCGAATCATACTGAGCAGTAATTACATTTTGGTTGAGTTATAACAGTAACCCCAGATCCCATCGATGTGTGGTTCAAGTTGTGTCTGATTGTGTTTATTATTTTGATTTAGTTTAGTATTTTTTTTTTTTTGTATACTGAATCGAGGCTCGTGAAAGAGCTGACATTTATTTCACAAACAAATCAACCAGACAAACAAAATATACAAAAAGAGGGAGCGGAAGACAACAGAAGGGGAAGCACACAAACACTTGAGGGCACACAACATTTAAGAGCAGGGAGATGTGTGGGAGGGAGAGGGCTTGGGGGGAGGAGGCGAGGGAAGGGGGGGGGGGGGGGTGGCAGAAGTATCAAACACAAGGACACCAACGACTTCCAGGACAGAAGTTGGTATTTCAAAAAAGTGGATTTGGGGTGAAATTAGCGGGGGTAGAAAAGATCAAGGTTTTGGATGGGGGAAGATAAGAGATGGTGGTGGACAGCTGTTTTAAAGACCTGGAGGGTGGAGTGGGATTGAAGAGAGTGAGGGAGTTTGTTCCAGAGGCGGGAGAAACGAGGAATGAGGGAGTGTAGGTGAGCAGAGTCTTGATTTTGGTAGTTTAACCATAAGAGGGTTGCTGGCAGATCTTGTGTGACCTGCAGGAATATTTGGAGGACAGAGCCCAGAGAGAGCTGGGGGGGCAAGGCCGGAGAGGAGTCGGTAGAAGATGCAAGTGTTTTGTTGCATGCAAGCATAATAATTTCAATGAAAGGGAGATGTTGTGATTGGTACTACGTACTGCGTAGTGACGTCATGGTGACCGTGTGTTCTGTGAGAGCTTGGTATTGTGGAGGTTACCTTATGTGCAGGTAACCGCATGTGGCGGTTACCTTATGTGATTACCTTATTTGGGCATAATACACGTGCACGGGCCTGTTGGACTTGTGGTTGTGCGGACGTGACGCACGCGCGGTTGCCGGAGCCACGCCCTCCGAAGAGGGCTTTCGGTTTCGGCTTTATATAAGCGTGCCGACTTCCGTTCCGTTCGAGTTTAGTGTGCTGGATCTTGCTGTTACAATAAACCATCTTCGAACCCTACGAATGGCCTCGTTCTCTCGCCTTCCGCGACTCCTAAAGTATCGTCTTTAATAAACCGCTTGGTTGTCGGAGAGTCCTGAACTTACTACACATCTCAGGTATAAATACAGTATTCAGCACCTGCGGATCACTGCTCAATTGGTCTGCGGGAAACACTTTCCCTCCTGGTGGGAATATTTCCAAGAAGACAGGATAGGCTGTCCCTAATACGCAATTTGAAAGGAAGGTGAGGAAGCTTCTAAGGTGTAGTAAAAGATCTCCACCACCAGGCCGGTTAGCTCAGTTGGTTAGAGCGTGGTGCTAATAACGCCAAGGTCGCGGGTTCGATCCCCGTACGGGCCATGAGTTGTTTTTTTTTCATCCCACTTGGATTATCTGGACCGACGATGACGTCACACTTTTCAAAAACAAAGACGCAATGCGACGTCGACGCGTCGCTTTAACGGTTTTTAATTCCGATTAACATCAACAACTTCACGCAAGACGAAAGCAGAAATATTAAGCAGCAGAATCTTCAGCTTTGTTTAAATCACGTGGTCATTTCCCCCCCCCCTAATAACTTGTTTTAAAAACAAAATGACGTTGACGAGACAAGAAAGGGGGCGGGACTCTTTTGCGCGTGGGCGGGGATTCCGTTCTTGTCTTTCTGTGAAATGACGTCACGAGAAATTGGAAATTCCCTTCTTCTCCCCGAATAAAATTACGTGATATCTATATATATATCTATCTATATATCTGGCGTTCTATAATTCGTTTGGGAAACTTTATATTGTCATTATTATTAATATTATCAGTACATACACTGTCATAGCCGCATTTAAGGCTAACAACAGAATCTCATTCGGTTTCTCCTTTATCACGTGATATGACAGATGGGCGTGTCCATTACCAATCAGTCGTTTCCGCTCGCCAAGCCGGCCGTTCCTTGTCGGCCGTTTCGTTAAGCCGCTTTTGGGATGATTGCGTACGGTGCTTAAGATAGTCCGGGTTCGATTCCAGACCGGATGATAAACGGTGCGATTGGTGCTTCGTTGGCAGGGCGTCCCCCAGATGTATGTTAAGCAGGCTGTCTTGTTAATTGGTTCGATAAATACGTTCACAAATGTGTTGAAACGCATTTCAAAAAAACGTACACGAACTTGCTCGCCTTCAACCCCCCCCCAATTTCCCAAACTCCCACCCCATTTGCCATGTACCACGTAACCCTCTAACTCACCAATCGAACTTCAAACCCGCCCCTCAAAAGGCGAGGGGCGGAGTTAAAAGAGACGGCATCGTGCGTATCTCATCTCATTATCTCATATCAAGCGTCCGAGTCGGTTAAGGGAGACTGCGATCGACACAAGTACCTTTGTAACTCGGACACTTGGGTGTGTACACAGCACCACGATGACCACGCCATCCCGCATGCTCATCGGTCCGCTACTTCTGTCTCTTCTGGTGTCCATGGCAACAGCAGCAGGCGATAAAGGTGAGCTGATTGAATATATTATATAATCCATACCTGTGCGATCGTGTGTAAGTATCGCAAACCATTGAAACCTGAATATCACACCTGCTGCTTCTGTATTTCCTCCCAAATACAGGTATATATATATATATTATCTCATGAGAGATTTAATCAATATAATTATGTCGTCATTTTTTTTACAACCTGAATTCGCAGTATCGGTTGAGACTCTCCCTTGGGATGTCTCGTCTGGGTTCGATTCCCGATCCAACTATAAACCGTCATCCTCGTATCCCGTCGGCAGGACGTTGGTTGCATAAAACGCGGCGTGGGGTGCGTTTTGGCGTACTCAGACAAGCCAGGTATTGGAAGTACGCCAGAACCCAGAGTAATTGCTGATTCCCTAAAATAGCCCACGGTCCTTTTCGAAAAGAGCAGGCCAATGTGTGCCAAGATAATACGCCTCGAGTATATTATACCAGCTGCAGGGATACCCGGCGTTGCCCATTGCTGTTCGAATCCTGTTGGAATTTTGAAGATTTTTTTCTTATATCTGGAAAAAAAAAATTGTATCAGACCCGGTTCCTCACCGAAATGATCCAGAAGAAATGAAAAAAAAAATTTGCCCCAAAAACACTTTCCTACACCCACTAAGTTAGGCGGTCGGAGATCATTTGATATTACCTTTCAGATACCTACAAAAAAAACAAACAAAAAAAAACAACAACAACCACGGTCCCCGAAAAGGCCAACCCCCGCTTTGCGGGGAAAAATGGCCTCTAAACGGTGGTTTTATACCTACAAAGGCTTGAGCACCATGAAGTTATTTTTTAAATCCAACTTTTTTTTTCAAAGATTTCTAAAATAATTATTTGCCGAAAACACTCCCCGACACTCACTGATGGAAACTCAGGAAGTTTGACAAAGATCCGTTTGGCCATCTCTCAGAAAATGGCGACACACAGACAAACTATAGGCCTATCTCTTGTCATATAGATTTACCATTTCACAACACTTGGTGTCGGAAAAGTTAGAGCTTCCGCTCTGAGTCTGGGAGGACGTGAGTTTGAACCCCGGCCGAGTCGTACCAAAGCCTTTAAAAACGTGCTGCTTCCTTGCTTGACGCTCAGCATTTAAAAGGGACAAAGCATGGGCAAACAACCATAGGTTGGCAAACATTGTGCAGGCTTGATAGGCCGAATGGCGTCCTCCTGCATTGACATCCTTTGTAAGGAAACTCGTATCTGTGACATGTGCGTTGCAAAATAATGGACGACAGCATGTGGGATACGAACCAAAGTATAGCAGTTCTGTGAGAATTAAGTTACTGTCATTGTACTTCTATGTTGCACTTTGTGGCAACAAAAACACCATTGCCAATAACATATATATATATATATATATATATATATATATATATATATATATATATATATATATATATATATATATATATATATATTGTTACAGACGTGGCTTGGATGTTATTCACCGAGCGGTTTTGGGATGACCACGTCTGCACAAGTTACCGATTATACTCGAAGTTGACTAGTCGCGCTATGCTAGGTCAATGAAGGAACAGACACACGGCTGGGTTTCAAATGACACGACTCCAAGGGTTCAGTTCTCAAGACCTCCGGAGGAGATTATATTCGTTACGGAAGGTCAGATTACAGGGACGAGAGGGACAGCAAAGGAAGATAGGCACTTAGACACAACCTTATATTATTCCCAACAGACGACAGATAAACGGGACAAAGCTGACTCACACGGGGATTGATGGAAAGGACAGGCGGGTAGCGATGGCTCCAGGTGCACCTGGGCTCAGGGCAGGATCGACCCGGTCCGGTCCAGAGATGCGGAAGGTTGCACAGCGCTCGAGGTGGCGTCTTTTCGTCTCAAGCTGGGGGCGCATCTGACGTCACGTCCGCTACGTGGCCGCGTATATCCGGCGGGGAGTGACACGCCCTCGGCTCGTTAGCTCCGCCTCGTGGAATCGGCACGTTGCTTCTCATTGGGTGCGTGCGGGGGGTTTACCAGGCTCCGCCCTTGACGAGGAGCTGACAGCCAGCCCCTTTGTGGTAACCCCGTGGAGCGCATGGTCTGGAGCGCATTGTCAATGGCGGCTAACCGAGCCGGTGTCAGGACGCACACTCCCCCCTGCGCAGCGCCGTGCCCCTCTGTTGTTGTTGTTGTTGTTTGGGGAAGAAGATGGGAGGAGGTATGGGAAAGGTCCTAAACTCACTACTGGTGCCATATAATCACATTCTGGTGCAACGAAGAGTCATAATTAATGGAAACGAGTCCTTAACTGACATAGACTAAGAATAACTAGCAAGATGTCCGAAAGTTGTCTACGTGTGGTGCGGTGGACCTGGGCACGACATTTAATGGGGGAAAAAGGGGAAGGTCGGCTCTACTGGTTGTTGTTTACAGACAATGGGACTAGGGAATGGGGGATTGGGGATAGTTGGGGAGTATTGGGGAAATAGGGGAATATTTACAAGCGGATATGGAGGCCAAATTCCATATTCGCAACATTGCACCCTTCTCTACCCTCGGGGCGTCCCGACCCGATAAATTTTTACCTACTTTAGTGTGGCACGCAATGTAGTTCCCTCTACTATTAACTCTACCCTGAGTGCGACAGTTTTACAGATATTCACAAATGAGTAAATATGTCCCCCTGCGACGTTGCACCCTTCTCCTCACAGAAACACACCCACAGGATAACCGAATCCGGAAAGAATCCTCAAACTAAACATACAGCCGGTAGGGAGCATTATTTACACAAGACTACGCTGATATTTACACTACGATCCAGGACCTGTTTTTGGAGGAACACATGCAGATGTTATGCATAGAGAGAGCACGCTTGCCAGCATCGATACACCAACCCACGAGTGCTCTGTGGCCGACGGCCTTTAATAACGTGCAGAGCACCCCTTCCAAGCATCAAGCACCACCCCATCACACAGTGAGCACCATCCGGTGCACCAATAAAGTGTTTATAAATCATTGTGTGGTGTCGCAGCCGGCCGATGTTCTGCCGCTGGTCTTGCCTTCGTGTGGTGCACTTGGCCTTCTTACTTCTTTTCAAAAATAAAGAAAGGCGCCAACCGCGTCCATTTCTGTATTTTGGCCTTCAGTGGTGTCAACTATAAGTGGTTCACCTGTTTGGCATAGGTGCCACGTTGACCCATAGGTCCTTCCACGGGTGGTGCTTGGCCGCAAAAGAACTGCGGTCCATTGTGGGTAACCACAAACATTGCGGTCCGTATGGTGTATCGATCCAAGCAGCAAGCAGCGAAAGTGCAGGCCCACAACTGCGTAGCCAGCACCGCTCTCTCCTCTCTCTCTACCCCAAAGCCAGATCCTCGGAGGTGGGAGACAAAAAAAGAAGACAAGTGAGTAAGGTGGTAAGGGCGCAAAAGTGCACGCAATACAAGATGATGCACACTGGGGGCACATGGGAACCAGGTGAGACAGGTACGTTCCTATCGTACGCCCCCCCCCCACCAGGTAACCTACATGGCCCCTCCCTTACCCCTTACTGCATCCACAAAACACAACACTACCCATAAACATCTACTTTACAAATCAACAAACATCCCTACTGTCTTCCCCGTTCCTCCCATAAACCAAATTCGTCTTCTCTCCCTCCTAACCAATCAAATTTGCCATTTTCAACTCAACATCATAATTTGCCATCTCCAACTCAACATCATAATTTGCCATTACCAATTCATCATCAGTCCCTCCTAGGGAGGGAGAGATGGAATCACCCCAATGTCTCATCCACGTCGTGATGCGTCTCACAAATCCACAGCAATCTCATTTCCTGCTACAAACCAAGAAAACACAGGTGTGGAGTCATCATCATCACCACAGGTAAGTGGCTGCGTATGGTGCGACAGGTTCATCAATCCTAACTATTTCCTAAGTGACTTTAACAACTTTACACTACCCGGGGTCTTTCTCCGGCCAAACCATTGGCCCTCTTACACTATGGGTTCTAAAAACCAATTCCCATTGGCCAAACTGTGGTGCTCTTCAATTTGGGGTCTCACTCCCCCGATTCATCTCCCGGTGCCCTCGCACAATTTCTGGGCTGTGGCGTGTACCTCTCCCAGCGGGTCTACCCACCTGCACACCTCCACCACTGTAGTTGCCTCCGAGCTTACCTGTTCCTTACCCTAACCTATCTACCTGGGGAAGGCCCTCTGGCTCTCTCCCCACTCGGTGCCCTCTCTGGCACTGGGCTACCCGGGTCCGTCCTCCGGATCCTCGGGCCCCATCCACAACTCTACCGGCTCCCAGAGCCCACCTGCGGCCTCACCTGGCCGACATCCTCACAGTGGTGGAGTGCCCAATCAACTACACACACTAACAGGCTACACGCCCAGCCATTTCCACAACACTAATGCACCCATCCACAACACCATTCTGCAACCGCACCACAGATGCCAATATCCAACCACAATTTACCTGTACCCTCTACCTAACACTTACACTACCCGCCCCGGGTATCCGTGATGGGGGTCCACTCTTCCCCCATTCACACCTTCGCACCATGCACACCACTCCGTACCACTTACTCCAACTCTCTCCACACACCTGTACTTGCACACCTGTGCTCTCACACCTGGTGCCACCTGCATCCTTCTCTCCCCAAGCGCATTCGCGCTGATCCACAACACTCACTACTCATGCACTGCTCCACACACCCGTCCAGTTGCACACCTGTGCAATCACACCTGTTCAATTGCACACCTGTGCAATCACACCTGTTCAATTGCACACCTGTGCAATCACACCTGTTCAATCCTCACACACACGGCATCATCTCAGCTAACTACTCCCTTCTGAAACTTGCGCTTCCCAGTCGTCCCTTTAAACTATTGCGCTCCCTCGTCATTATCATCCACACTAATCTACCTGCGTCCCCACTACAGGTATCAGTCACTAACTAAACTTAACGTTACCTAATGTCAATCTCTTCTAGATCCCTACACACCATATCCTAACCCACCCGGGCTAGTTTTCACTGCCATACACCCCATAAGCTATTGCTCCTTTGCCCCCCCACATGGGAAGGATGGTGGACTTGCCATCCCACCACATCGGGGGTCTCTCACTACCAATTTTGCACATCAAATTTCAACAAATCAAAAATTTGCCAATCACTGCCCATCATCTGCCAATCACTACTGCCAATCCCTTGCCAATCATCAAATTTTGTTTTTCTCCAATTTTGGGTCCAAAACACTAACCTCATCACCCGTCTACTCACTAATGCCTCTCGGTGCGCCAATTCCTGTCCAAAGCCCGGCTTCGTAAAGCCAAGCCATGGATGCTGGTTGTTTTGTGCCGGCGGCTGGATGCGTCCGGCATTCGGGGCAGGGACGGGGGCTTACCCGGGCCGAGATCCCACGCACCACCTCGGCGTGGAGCCATCCAATGTCCCGATCTCGACCTGCCGGCGCGTCTCAACAAAACGTGGTCGCCATGACGACCCTTCCTATCCAGCTGCCCGCTCCACCTAGTGGAGCACGGACGCGGCCGTTCAAAGCGAGGCCCGGCACGCACCGAGGGCCCGCTTCGGCTAAAAGTCGTTCTAAACTCTACCCCGTCTAACGTCGATGCTTCACCTGGACGCTTACACCCCGCAGCCCGTTCCTTGCTCACACATCCAGCTGTGCCCATGCTCCTCGTACCTTTCCTTACACACCCAGGTACACCCATTCCACTCACAGCCTTGGTCACACACCTGACCACCGAACACTTTGGCACACATTCGTTGCTCGCACACCTCACCAATACACCTCTTCGCGCCCCCTCCTCTGTCACCTCCTCTGTGACAATCACAGGTGTGCTCTCATTCGCACACCCACTCACGTGCCTCACTACCAACTCCAGCGTGCATTCCCACTCACGCTCTACCATTCCAGGTGTGCATCCTTCCATCCCAGGTGTACATCCTCGCTCACCTGTCACAACCAACTCACTCTCCTTGTCACTCTCAATACTCTCACCACCACTCTTGACAACGCACTCACCCTTACTCTTGACAGCGCACTCTTTCCCCATGCACCTGTCCGTTACACACCTTTCTCGCGCACACTCTCCCGTTACACCCTCTGTAACACTCACCACAGGTGTGCATTCTTCCTTACTTTTGACAGCGCACTCTTTCCCCATGCACCTGTCCGTCACACACCTTTCTCGCGCACACTCTCCCGTTACATCCTCTGTAACACTCACCACACCGCGCTTCCATGTGCCCCCTCGCACACGCGCTACGACCGACTCACTCTCGCCAGCACCCTCACTCCTTGGCACGCACTTTTTCCTCACACACCCCAGAGTCGGACTTTCTCGCACACCTCCTTTTTCGCACACCAGACCTGTCGCACACTTCACCAACGGCCTCTCACGAACACCCGGGTCTATCTCGACCCCCAAGCTTATTAAATCCCCTGGCGCATCATACGCACGACCATATTGGTCACCACTTACACCGGGTCCTCTTCCTCTTCGCTTCTCCTCCATCACCTGCGAATCCCTCATCCGGTTAATGAGCACATCATCACGATCCAAACACAGACTTTGGACCAATTCTTTTATCTCCTCTTTTATTTCTTTCTTATCCCCTCTCCGTCGCTTCTTAATTTCGCTCATCCCTTCTTCCACTTCTTCTAGTTTCTGCTTCACCTCTTTCATTCCCCGGTACGTCTCCTCAAGCTCATCCTCTAAGGCTACCTTGACCGTTTCCATGTGCGTCCTCACCTGCCGGTCCTTCGTCTCCATTACCTCTATCACCTCGTCCAACCTCGTTGTCAGTCCCTCACGTACCATCTGACATTCCCTCTTTGTCGCTATTAAATCGTTTTTTATGTCGTTTTGTGTCGCTTTTAAACCTCCTAATACCGCAGTGTTCCTTTGAACCTGCTCCACTAACTCCGTTTGTCCCACCGTCAGCTGCTCCACCTCCTGCGTCAGGTCCTCTATGCCCCCTTGTAACTTTACAGTCCCCTTTCTCACCTCCTTCTCCATGTGCTCCTTACAGTGCCTCACCTCCTCGCGCACTCCTCCGACCTCCTCACTCACACCTCTTCTGATCTCCTCTCCCATCACTTGCATCTCCTGCCCAGATGCCACCCTCATCTGCTCCATTTCCTTCCTGTGAGCATCCAGTTTGGTTTCTACCCCCATTCTGACCCCCTCTATCTGCTGCCCCATTTGGTTAACTTCCCTTTCCGCTTGGTCCCTCATGTCCCTCAATTTGCCTTCCATGGTGTTTTCTAACCCCTCTAACCCTTTTTGCATCCCTTCCATTTGATTCTCTTGAGCGGCCATTCTGTTTTCTACCCCCATTAACCCATGTTTCACCCCTTCTATCCCATTGTCTAACCCCTCTAATTTCTTGTCTAATCCCTCACCGGTACCCCTCGCTTCGTCCCTCATTACCCACAATTGCTCACCCTGAGCATCCATCCGGTTCCCCATTACCCCCAATTGCTCATTCTGAGCCTCCATCCGGTTCCCCATTTGTCCCATACTGCTTTTCAAACCTCTAATTTGGTCTCCCAATTGCTCACCCATTTGTTCCATAAGGGCCCTCATTTGCAGGATAAAAAGGTTCGAATCCACCAGTGGCGCCACTACGGTCGCGGGCGTGGACGCCGCGGCCACCTCGTGCATGACAACGCTATTTTGCGACCCTGCCGCCCTCACTGCTTCGCTCCCCTCTTGTCCCTCAATTTGGTCCTGGATCGACCCTACCTCACTCTCCTCTCCCGGACCCCAGCTGTCTTGGTCTGCCATAGCGCGACTTTCAAAATTCGGGTTTTTATACAACAAAACATATTTCGGCCGTTATAATTTCGCGCGGGAAACGCGCTCCGAATCGATTCTAATTGTTACAAATTTGGGCCTAATAACGCGCGGAAAACGCGCTCCGAATCGATTCTACTTGTTACAAATTTGGGCCTAATAAATTTAGTCCCGGGTTCGAATTCCACTCCTCGACACCCATTGTTACAGACGTGGCTTGGATGTTATTCACCGAGCGGTTTTGGGATGACCACGTCTGCACAAGTTACCGATTATACTCGAAGTTGACTAGTCGCGCTATGCTAGGTCAATGAAGGAACAGACACACGGCTGGGTTTCAAATGACACGACTCCAAGGGTTCAGTTCTCAAGACCTCCGGAGGAGATTATATTCGTTACGGAAGGTCAGATTACAGGGACGAGAGGGACAGCAAAGGAAGATAGGCACTTAGACACAACCTTATATTATTCCCAACAGACGACAGATAAACGGGACAAAGCTGACTCACACGGGGATTGATGGAAAGGACAGGCGGGTAGCGATGGCTCCAGGTGCACCTGGGCTCAGGGCAGGATCGACCCGGTCCGGTCCAGAGATGCGGAAGGTTGCACAGCGCTCGAGGTGGCGTCTTTTCGTCTCAAGCTGGGGGCGCATCTGACGTCACGTCCGCTACGTGGCCGCGTATATCCGGCGGGGAGTGACACGCCCTCGGCTCGTTAGCTCCGCCTCGTGGAATCGGCACGTTGCTTCTCATTGGGTGCGTGCGGGGGGTTTACCAGGCTCCGCCCTTGACGAGGAGCTGACAGCCAGCCCCTTTGTGGTAACCCCGTGGAGCGCATGGTCTGGAGCGCATTGTCAATGGCGGCTAACCGAGCCGGTGTCAGGACGCACACTCCCCCCCGCGCAGCGCCGTGCCCCTCTGTTGTTGTTGTTGTTGTTTGGGGAAGAAGATGGGAGGAGGTATGGGAAAGGTCCTAAACTCACTACTGGTGCCATATAATCACATTCTGGTGCAACGAAGAGTCATAATTAATGGAAACGAGTCCTTAACTGACATAGACTAAGAATAACTAGCAAGATGTCCGAAAGTTGTCTACGTGTGGTGCGGTGGACCTGGGCACGACATTTAATGGGGGAAAAAGGGGAAGGTCGGCTCTACTGATTGTTGTTTACAGACAATGGGACTAGGGAATGGGGGATTGGGGATAGTTGGGGAGTATTGGGGAAATAGGGGAATATTTACAAGCGGATATGGAGGCCAAATTCCATATTCGCAACAATATATATATATATATATATATATATATATATATATATATATATATATATATACACTATTGGCAATATTGAAAAAATTGTTTAATTTTGTTTATTTCAAAAAAAAAAATTCAAAAAAATTTGTTTAAAATCTCAACTCGAAAAAAATATATATATATTTCCTTCTCTGTTCTTATTCATTGTTCTTATTCGTTTATTCGTTGTTCTTATTTGTTCGTTCATTCTTCGATCACGTGTTTCACCACCATTTCCATTTTCCATTTCCCCAGATAGTTTTCACTGCTCAATTTTAAAATGTTTAAACTTTCCCCTGAAGTACTGTATTCTGTCGTATAGTATAACACCTTTTTCTTCTTCTTCTATAAAAGGATGCTTTTGACTTGCTCACCAAATCTATTCATTCCAAAAAAAAATTCCATCTCTTACAGTTCCTCTTTTCTACATTCCCGAAACTCTCCTGCACTCCACCCCTCCTCCAGCGTCCTCAAACGTATTTTTGACTCGGTCACAAGAAACTCATTTTGCAAGAAATGTTCGTTTTCCATTAATCGTACACTTTCTAAAATCCAATCTCACCCCTCCCCTCCAAATCTTTCCCCATCACCCCTCCCCTCCAAAACTTCCCCATCACCCCTCCCCTCCAAAATTTCCCCATCACCCCTCCCCTCCAAATCTACCCCCTTGCCCCTCCCCTCCAAATCTTCCCCATCACCCATCTCTTTCAAATTTTCCCCCTTGCCCCTCCCCTCCAAATCTTCCCCATCACCCATCCCTTTCAAATCTTCCCCCTTGCCCCTCCCCTCCAAATCCTTCCCATCACCCATCCCTTTCAAATGTCCCCCCTTGCCCCTTCCCTCCTAAACTGCCCCCACACCCCTCCCCTCCGAGACTCTCCCTTGCCCCTCCCCTCCTAGACTCCCCTCTCACCCCTCCTCCTCCTCAAAGCGTCCTCCCCACTTCTTCCTCCTTCAAACTTTCACCTTCATCTCCCCCAACCTTCTGCCTCGCTCTTCCCCCTCCTCAAATTACACCTCACTGTGCCTCACCCAATCACCATCAAACCTTTTATCCACCCCAAACTTCCCTTTCTCCAAGCTATTCTGAAATCTCTGACACACCATCAACAACTCTCCCTACCTCTTCCTCCTCTTCCACATCTTACCCTACTTACCCTACCCCTCCCCCCACCCCTGTTCTGTATCCGATGCTCCCCCTTCCTCTTCATTAACGGTATGGACCTCAAACATCCAGGGCCTTCGCTCAAACTTGACTGATCTCTCCATACAGGTTGCTTCTGACAAACCAGACGTCATCTGCTTAACAGAAACTTTCCTCCTTCATGATGTCTCTGATTCCTTGGTATCTCTCCCAGGTTACTCCCTCCTCTGGTATGATAGACCTGTGCCTCGTCCTGGAGGTGGGATTGCTATCTTTATAAAAAAAACTCTCTTCCTCACTTGCCCTGCACTGCCCTCTCTCTACTTCACCCCCAGGAATACCTCTGGCTACGGCTACCCCATTCGCTCCCACCTTTTGTTCATATGTGTGTTGTACCATCCACCAAACAGTGATGACTCCATCTACATCTCGCTGTCTGATAATATGGACCAACTTCTATCGACCCATCCCAACTCTCTCTTCCTCATATGTGGTGATTTCAATTGTCACCATGCCAGATGGCTGGTTGTGGGTACCTCTCTCACCAGCCATGGCTCCTCAGCAAAGGACTTCTGCGACTCACTGGGACTGACACAATCTGTCAATTTCCCGACCCGGATCTCAGTCAATGGAGCATCTTCTCTTCTGGACTTGGTTATGACTAACTTCCCTGAAAATGTCTGCTGCTCTTCTTCTGCTCAAATCGGCTCATCTGATCATGTGCTTGTTGAAGTGGACATCTCTCTGGCCATTCTCAGAGAGCCTCCTCTGCATCGATGAGTCTGGCATTTCACTCAGGCCAACTGGCACGGTCTTCAAGCAGCCATCAATCATCTGGACTGGTCTCCCATCTCTACCGCCTCTGACATCAACTCATCCTGGAAATTCTTCCAAAGTAAATTGCTCTCTCCCATGCACAGATTTATCCCATCTCGTCTTCAGTTGCCATACCCTTTCTCCCGTCCATGGTACACGGAATCTTGTGGTGAGGCTGTTGCCCAGAAGCAACTTGCCTTCATCTCCTGGAAAGCAAATCCAACAGAAGGAAATCTCATTTCCTTTCACAAAGCCCGAAACAAGTGTGTGTCCACCCTCAGGAGAGCCAGGAAACAATATCTCTCCATTCTCAAGACCAAACTCTCTTATCTGTCTCCCTCTTCCAAATCCTGGTGGCGTCTGGTCAAATCTGTTTCTGGTGTTTGTTCCCCCTCCATCTCCTCCCTCACCTCAAACGGCTACACAGCTGACTCCGCACGTGAAAAAGCTGAATGCCTCAACTCTGTGTTTGCCTCTAAATCTTGTGTCCCAAACACATCCCTCTCTGTACCCACCATGCCCAGTCGTACCCAGCTGCTCCTGGACTCTGTGTTCTTTCCTCCTGACAAGGTGGAAAAGTTTCTGTCAACCCTCGACTCTGATTCTGCAACTGGACCTGACGGCATCAGCCCACGGGTCATAAAATCCTGTTCTTCCGCTCTTTCACTCCCTCTCTCTGTTCTCTTCACCCTCTCTTTTGCTCAAGGTCATCTGCCATCTGCTTGGAAATCAGCCAACATCACCGCCTTGCACAAAAAAGGTGCAAAAACAGATCCCAGCAACTACAGACCAATCAGCCTTCTCCCAATTATCAGCAAAGTCATGGAATCCATCATTGCTTCGGATAAGAAATCTTCCCTCTTCTCCAATGGCTTGATCTCTGATCATCAATTTGGTTTCAGACCAGGTCACTCTACTCTGGACATGCTGCTTCTGCTTTCTCAACAATGGATGGAGGTCCTCAATGCCAAACAGGAAATTAGAGCTGTCTCCCTTGACATATCACGTGCCTTCGATACGGTCTGGCACCCCGCTCTGCTCACCAAACCCTCCTCCTTTGGTATCCATGGAAATCTCCACGCATGGCTGGCGGACTTCCTCTCTAGTCATAGTGAACGTGTGGCCCTGAATGGGTTTCTCTCATCTCCTCTTCCTGTTCAGGCTGGAGTTCCCCAAGGCAGTGTTCTGGGCCCTGTGCTTTTTCTGGTCTTCATCAATGATCTCTCTGACTCTCTTGAAAATCCTCTGTATCTCTTTGCTGAAGACTCTACTCTCTGTCGCTCCATTCCTCATCCCTCAGATCAGCAGTCTGCAGCCTCCTCACTCTATGCAGACCTGGACAAAATCACAGACTGGGCAAACAAGTGGAACATGTCTTTCAATCCTGACAAATCTCACACTCTTATGATGTCTCTCCGAAAAGACCGACTGGACAACCCTCCCATCCACTTTCTGAAAAATCCTCTCCAAGAAGTTCTGTCACTCAAGCTTTTGGGTCTCACTATCTGCCATGATCTTTCCTGGGAAAACCACATTTCAAATCTGGCCTCCAAAGCCAGTCGCCGACTGGGCATCCTCCGTTGTGCGAAGTCCTTCTTTGGCACACCTGAGCTCGTCACCACATACAAGGCTTTCATCCGCAGCTCAATGGAATACTGCTCTCCCCTCTGGGCTGGTGCTCCTGCCTCACACCTAGCTCGTCTTCACGCTGTTGAAACCAAAGCGTTCAGAATCATTGGAATCTCCCGCGATGAAGCTAACTCCGAGGGCCTTTCACTCACTCACCGCAGGCAGGTTGGTGGTCTTTCCGTCTTCTACCGACTCCTCTCCGGCCTTGCCCCCCCCCCCCAGCTCTCTCTGGGCTCTGTCCCCCAAATATTCCTCCAGGTCGCACAAGATCTGCCTGCAACCCTCATATGGTTAAACTGCCAAAATCAAGACTCTCTGCTCACCTTCACTCCTTCATTCCTCTTTTCTCCCGCCTCTGGAACAAACTCCCTCACTCTCTTCAATCCCACTCCTCCCTCCAGGTCTTTAAAACAGCTGTTCACCACCATCTCTTATCTTCCCCCATCAAAAACCTTGATCTTTATTACCCCCGTTAAAACACCCCAAATCCGCCTCTTTAAGTCCCCAACTTCTATCCTGAAATTCCTAGAAGTGTTCGTTTGCTTTATACCGTGTACTCCTCCCACCTCCCCCAGCCCTCCTTCCACAGATCTGCCGACGTCCCTGTTCTCTTCTGTTGTTGTGCCTTGTGTGCTTCCCGTGCTTCCCTCTCCCCCTCTCTTATCTCCCGCTCCCTTCATTGCATGTTTTATGTGTCTGTGGATGTTTTCATGTTCAATGTGTTCGCTCTTACACGAGCCTCGATTCTGTGTACAAAAATAAATAAATAATAATTCAACGTCTTGTTGATTTCATCCATCGTTCTACCTGCCTGCCAATGCAGATCGACACCAACCTTCACCAGCAAGACTAGTTCTTTATTCGAAGATTATTTGATTGGTTGAGTATCAACGATAAGATTATTTTTGCACCGTACAATTTCAGTCAAACTCCTTTGCCTTTTATAGTAAGAATGTAGCAAAGTCCATTGATTTATCCCTGATCGAAGCAGACATTCTGTGCATCACAGCCACTGAAAATAACAGACAACTTATGAGTGTATTTTTGTCATTGTCGCACCTTTCACCAGGTTCATGTCCAAGCTATTATAATTAACAATGGCTGTTCCTTCCTGCCCTGTCCACAGATGCAACGGATGATGAAATCCAGTTAAAGTGTGGGTTTTCCCTTGAGAAAATACATGGTAAGACAAACACACAACTGTATCAGTCAAACTCATATGTGGAATTAAGTGGGAAATATTGGCTATTCTGGCATAAGTAGTAGAAGAAGAAGATGAAGAGGGAGAAGAAGAAGAAGTAGAAGCGGAGGACTACGACGAGGAAGAAGAAGAATACAGAAAACAAGCTCAAGCTTATCTAAGAAAAGAAAGCACAATTTGAGCTGACAAAACAATGAACTAAACCATAAGTGTTCTTCTTCTTCTGCTTCCTCTTCTTCTTCTTCTTCCATATACCAGAGAATTTTGCAATAACCTTCTACAATAACCCTGCAATTTCTAGAGTGTTGAATGATTCAAAACCATTCAGCCTTGAGCATTGCTTGCTCACCACATTATTGAATGAATCCTAAGTTAAGGGTAAATGGATTGAAGAAGTGACACTACAATCCAGACATTAACCATTCATCTTGTTTCTGAGCAAAGCGTATCACTCAACACGGCCATTGTAACCTAAAATGGGACACAGGCCTTTGTGTAAATTTTTTGTAGAACAAAATGCAAATGAATAAGTAATCTTTTCAGGAATGGGACGTTCCCATAGTTGAGAAATAAAAATGTGAATTCAGAAAAAGTTTTATGAACTTGACACACCAGGCATGATGACGACATGAATATCATGCACAAACCACTACATGTTCCTTGTACGTGTGATCCACATGATAATTGCAATATATAAAAGTCTACAAGTGTGTATGTGGCACGTCTGATTAGAATCCTTGAGTTTGGCCACACCATTTGTGGATTGTCAGCTGTGGTGGCAGGTGCTTCATACAAATGCTAATAAACACTCCATAAGTCACTCGAGTCTGCGAAAAGGCCACAAAAATAACACATTCGTTGTAAATGATAAAAAAATTCATATTTTGTTTATATACGGTGCATACATGAATGTGTTCCGGCAGATTGCAAGTACAGTGCCTGTCTTTCTGGGAAAAAAAAATGTGAACAGGAAGGAAAAGACCAAACGGAGATTGCAGGTCAGTTCACATCTCGATGTCCATGTCATAACATGAACACAATCCTTTTCAATCTCATGTATAACTTTTGGTCAATTGATACAATGGAATAGTATGCTAGCCTTTGTGAAGACTAGTGTTACATTCAGAGTTCATAGAACACCTTACCCTGTGCAATCTTCAGGAAAAAATGCATGGGACTAGTCTTTGAACTCTTGCTTTGCGTTTCCAAGCACAATCTGCACCAGCTTTGTTCATGAACTTTGAATAACAAGTGAGATGGCAAACATACGAAGCCGATGGGACAAAGGGAACAATCCAGAGCTGAACCTTTTGTCAACTCCGCCTGCAGAGCGCACAGCAAATTGGATTGGTGTAATTTAAAACAATATAATTTAAAATGAAAAGCTGACATGTCTTGAGTCAATAAGTATTCAACCCCTTTGCTATGACACTCCAAATTGAGCTCAGGTGCATCCATTTTCCTTTAATCATCCTTGAGATGTCTCCACAACTTAATTGGAGTCCACCTGTGGCCAATCAATTGATTGGACATGATTTAGAAATAAACACACCTTTCAATATAAGGTCCCACAGTTCCACAGGCGGTGCATGTCAGAGCAGAAACTCCACCATGAGGTCCAAGGAACTGTCAGTAGAACTCCGAGATAGAATTGTGAGAAGGCATAGTCCTGGGGAAGAGTATAAAACAATTTCTAAAGTGTTTGAAGCTCTCAAGAGCACAGTGAGCTCCATCATTAGGAAGTGGAAAGAATATGGAACTACCCAGACTCTTCCTAAAGCTGGCCGTCTGACCAAACTGAGCAACCGGGCATGAAGCACCTTAGTCATGGAGGTGACCAAGAACCCTATGACATTCTGACAGAACTACAGAGTTCCTTGACTGAGATGACAGAACCTGCCGGAAGGACAACAGTCTCTGCAGAACTTCACAAATCTAGGCTTTATGGGAGAGTGGCCAGATGGAAGTCACTCCTGAGAAAAAAGCACATGACAGCACGCCTGGAGTTTGGCACATGAAAGACTGAGAACAAGAGGCAAAATATTCTGTGGTCTGATGAGATGAAAATTGAACACTTTGGCCTAAATGCAAAGCGCTACATCTGGCGCAAACCGAGCACAGCTCATCATCCATCTAACACAAACCCTACCGTGAAGGATGGTGGTGGCAGTATTATGCTATGGGGATGCTTTTCAGCGGCAGGGGCTGAGACTTATAAGGATAAAGGGAACAATGAATGGAGCCAAATACAGGCAAATCCTTGAGGAGAACCTGCTTCAAAGTGCAAAAGACTTTGGACTGCATTGAAGATTTACGTTCCAACAGGATAATGACCCCAAGCATACAGCCAAATCAACACTGGAATGGCTTAAGAACAAGAACGTGAAAGTCCTTGAGTAGTCCAGCCAAAGCCCAGACTTGAATCTCATTGAGAATCTGTGGAACGACCTGAAGATTTCTGTTCACTGACGCTCCCCATCCAAATTGACAGAGCTTTAGCAAATCTGCAAGGAATAATAGGAGAAACTCCCCAAATCCAGATGTGCAAAGCGGATACAGACATACCCAAGAAGACAGGAAGTTGTAATCGCTGCCAAAGGCACTTATACGAAGTATTGACTCAGGGGGTTGAATACTTACGTAAATTTGACATTTCTGTATTTCATTCTTAATTATTTTGCAAAAATTTCTAAAATAAAAATTCCACTTTGACATTATGGGATATTATGTGTAGATCAGCGACAAAAAAAATCCTAACCCTAATCCATTTTACATTCAGGCTGTAACACAATAAAATGTGAAAGTCTCGGGGTGTGACTACCTTCTGAAGGTACTGTAACCAGCGCCGACCTTCAGTGGTGGAGGTAAAAGCAGCAATGAAAATTTAGTTTGGCTGCTTCCCCACGATGATTGTACAAATAAGGCATGCAAATCAAAATATCACCAGAAAAGGCAGAAAATCAAGTTTACAGAAACCAGCAAGAATGAGGAAATGACATTGAAAATGAGAAGACAAAAATTAATTTGTTGGCAAAATTAGCAGTCGAATATTTTTTTATTGCGGCATATACATTGCATTCCAAGTTTTATTCAGTTCGAAAAGAAACTTTTGTCAAAGCATTCACCAGGCCAAATGATGTCACGGCATTCCTGGTCGGCGGAGCCTCATGCCCATTCATCACAATCCTTGATTTGTCTCCATTTGTCTCCATGTGCCCAACAGCACCAACAGCATGGTGCTGTTGTTGGATTTGTCTCCATTTATTCAGTTAATCACAGGAGTGTTGTTGTTGTTAAATGTCCCTTGCGTCCTATCAAATCCCATACCACCACTCGTCCTAGACGCTAGATTAAATAATAACGTCCATGTGACACATGGACACTTTTCCCCTAGTCACTCCTGGATTTGACCAACAATGTTACATGAACCCTGATCTTGTGAATTTTTATCCCTCATTCTACCTCAGATTGCCAGGCAGACCAGTGCATAAATGGAAAGATTGAGTGTGAAAAACCTTTGGACAAGTACCTTTCCAACGAGCAGAGTAAATATGATCTTTGTCTTTTTGTCTATCTGTGCAATTTCTCCATTTGATTGGTGAAGAATCTTTCACCTACATTACTGCTCTATTACTGGTTTGTGTAAAAAGCTTTAATCGTAAAACTTCATAATGTTCTACGTTACAGCATCTTTCTCTTTTTCCCAGGAGTTCTTATTTTCAGATTTTTCTCCTATTCTTTTTCAGTTTGTGAAGGAAACAAATTTTCAGCTGTGGACGGACAGTGTATGAAGAATCATCGCGCCTCGTTAAATGATCTCATAGGTTTTCATTGCTCAGCACCTCACCACATCCAAATAACTCAGTTGCTCAACCTCTCATGAGATGCACAGACATGTTATCAGGGATTTCAGTTTTTACAAATATCAGCATTACTTCGGGAATCTGGGCAAAGCTGGATGATCTATGAGCCAACTTATGTTCTGAAATGTTCAACATTCTTTGTGTATGCATTTAACATTTTGTTTGTTTGTTTCATCCACAGACTGTAAAACTACAGGTTATCTGGAGGCAAAGAAAAAATGTTTTAATGATGAATATCATGGAAAGATTCAGAAAGAGGGTGAGGCTGGGAAAGGACTAAAGATGAACAAGGCTTTTTTGGGAGGAGGAAAGGGATATGAATGAAAGATGTCTCTAAAACCTTGTTATGCACATGTCGTTTATTTCAATATATATGTGTGTGTATATTTATATATATACAATGCCCTCCATAAGTATTGGAGCAAGGAAGTAAAATTTGTTATTGTTGCTTTATACTCAAGTAATTTGGATTTGTGATCAAAGATGAATAGAGGCAAGAGTACAGAAGGTCAGATTTTATTTATTGGTATTTATCTGCACATATATTTCACAATTGTAGAACAATAGTACTTTTTATGTTGACTTCCCCAATTTTAAGCATAAGCATTGGAACAGATGACTGACAGGTCAGGTGTTTCTTGTTGCTCAGGTGTTTCTTGTTGCGTTGATCGTTCACACATAAAAGAGCTGTGAATGTCCAGTATTGGTTTTAGACTTTGTTTTTTGCCTTGGGGGTCAGTAGACTTAAACCAACAAGAAGACCAGAGAACTGTATATGAAAGAAAAGCAAGCAATTTGGAAGAAGAAAGAACAGAATAATTCAATTAGAACCAGAGCACAACAACTCGGCATAGCAAGTACAACAATTTGGAATTTCTTGAAAAATATAGAAACCACTAGTGTACTTAGCAATAGGCAATGGTCAGGTTGACAAGAGAAAACAACTGCAGGTAATGACAGAAAATCATCAGAGCTGTGAAGAAAAACCCCAAAGACACCTGTCAGTGACATCACCAACAACCTCCAGAGTATGGGTTTTAAAATATCACAATCTACCATTTGCAGAAGACTTTGACAGCAGAATTACAAAGGTTACACCGCATGATGCAGACCTTTCATCAGCACCAAAAATAGAAAGGTCAGATTCGAATATGCCAAGAAGTACAGAGGTGAGTCAGTGAGTTCTGGAACAAAGTTTTATGGACAGATGAGAGAAAGAGCAACATTTACCAAAGTAATGGAAAGGCGAAAGTGTGGAGTAATGAAGGAGCTGCATATGATTCAAAGCATACTACCTCATCTGTGAACCATGGTGGAGGTGGTGTCATGGCTTGGGCTTGCAATGCTTTCTCTGGAACTGGCTCACTCATCTTTATTGATGATGTAACTAATGATGGCAGCAGCAGAATTAATTTGGAAGTGTACAGAAACATTTTGTATGCCTATGTACAAGAAAATACTTCAAAACTCATTGGGCGGCACTTCACCATGCAGCAAGACAATGACCCAAAACACACCGCCAACGCAACCAAGGGGTTCATCAGAGGAAAAAGTGGAAGGTTTTAGACTGGCCAAGTTAAGCTCCTGATTTAAATCCAATGGAGCATGTATTTGACTTGCTGAAGAGGAGACTTAAACCCCCCCCCCCCCCCCCCCCAAACAAGCAACAACTGAAAATGGCTGCAGTCTAGGCTTGGAAAAGCATCTCAAGGGAAGATACCATGAGTTTAGTGAAGTCGCTGGGTCACACACTCGATGCAGTTATTGCATGCAAGGGATATGCAACCAAATATTAAGTGACAAATACTACTTTAACTTACTTTAAGTTAATCTGTTCCAATACCTATACTTACCTAAAATGGGGGGACTGAACATAAAAAGTGCAATTGCTCCACAATAGTAAAACATATATACATAGAAATACCAAACAATTTGCAATAATAACAAATTTGACTTCACTGTTGCAATACTTATGGAGGGCACTGTACGTATATGAGGGTTCCTGACATAAAAATATGTTGAAAGAAATTACGATCGACTTGTAATGAGTTTCTGCTATTTTACAGCTGAGAAAAAATTTGGAGAATCGACATGCAGTGAAGCCTTAGGTGAGAGTTCTTTCTCTTTTAATTCAAAGTGAGGCCATATAATTATCGGTATAGAAAACCTATAATACAAAGTGATTAAGCTTAAATATATTTCTTTTGAAGCCTCACTGAAATATACTTAGCTTATATGAGGCACATTTTACTCTTCATATTAAATTCATTGCTTTGTAGCCGATCATTGTTGAAGGTGTTGACAACAGAAATACAATCATCATCAAAATACCGTACACCTCTTCTGATACGGTGCCTTAAGTGTCCCCATTGTTCTTCGCTAGATTGCTTGCACCTGTATTTTCCTTTAGACATGGAACAAGGAAAAAGTCACTCAGTGGCATATCGGTACTGTGGAATTCTAAGATGCTTGAGCGTTAAATGTTTTGGGATGACTAAACTTTGCATTAGGCACTTAACCATCATTTATTTTAGCTCTCGCACAAGCCTCGATCTGGTATCCAAAAAAAATTAAAAAAATTGTGCTTTCAAAGTCTTTGTAATAATTTCCTGCTGCACATATTTTTAGCTTTCCCTTGTATCTTGTATTATTTAGTTGTCCTGGAACTTTATGGTAATCACTAAATATTCCCCTGTGCATTTCATTACCTCCGCCGCCACCGGTGGACGGAGGTTAAGTTTTCACCGCTGTTTGTCTGTATGTTTGTTTGGATGTGAGCAGGATGTCTCAAAAGGTTATGGACAGATTCAGATGAAACTTGGTGTACAGGTTGGGTGTGTGACAAAGACAAGCTGATTGGGTTTTGGTTAAAGTTTGGAACCAGATCCAGCCTATCAGTGGGATACAAAACGTAAACTGTATGCACTCAAATGAGTACCGTTATAGTTTTAAATTCTGTAATTATTTACACATGCTCTGTGCATGCATCTCTGTGTGCTAATTGTTTAATTCTGCATTTCTTTAAAGTAAAAGGTTTATGGTATACACCATGTGTTGGCTGTTAAAAGTGTATTTATATTCTTTTTACTTACAAAAAAAAACTCCAAAGCAAAAGAAAACAAGAAAAAGAGCAATCAGAGATTGCAAACCCTCGCCAGGATGTATTTTCAGTGGGTTTTTTAAAAGGCTTTTGTGTTAAAACAAATATGGCGGCCGAACCACGTGACTGGTGACGTCATCATTTTTTTTTCTAAACCAATTTATTCCTCGATTATACTCAAGAAATTTAATCTTGATCAGATGAAATTTTATACTTGTCGAATTATGACGTCATACTGGAGGCACCTATGACATCATCATTAACATATTTTATTCCCCATGGAGAGTTATTTACAATGAGCCATGTCTCAATTTTTTCTATTCAGCCCTTTCAGAGATATAGAGGTGCAACGTTTTTCGGTTTTTCCAAGATGGCGGCCGAACCACGTGACCTATGACGTCATAATTATCAATAAAAATTATACAGGTGGCGTTGCACCTATGGTGAAAATTTCCTGTCAATCGGGCCAACGGTTGCAGAGAAAATCATGTTTATTCTGTGCAGACAAACAGACAGACAAACAAAAAGACAAACAAACAGACTCAAATGCAATACCCTCTCCTCTGGCGAGGGTAATGAAGGAAAGTAGGCCTCAACATTTCGGGCAGCATGCTCCGCCCATCGACAGGAGTTTAAGTAACGAAATGGCCCCAGTCGGCCATCTTAGATCTGAACTCGAAATAAAATGATGTATACATGTAAGCCATCATTCGTTATCCATGTGCCAAGTTTGAACGAGATCGTTAATTGCATGTACAATAAATTGTTGAGGACATGTTTAACATCGGGTTTTACAACTAAAATGGCCGCCAGTCGACCATCTTTGATTGAATCGCAAAACAAAATGATGTGCATATGTATACTGTGATGTATGGTCTTTTTGCCAAGTTTGAACAAAATTGGTCCATACATGTCCGAGATATGGCTGCGGACGGACGCACGGTTAGACGAGACCCGATTCATAAAGCCCCCATTTCCGAACCAGTCCAAAGGGGGCTAATAAAGGATCAATCAGTGTTTTATTCGGCAGTCACAAGGATGTGAGAATCCAGCAGCCATTTCCTCTTTTGTGTGTGTCTTCTTAAACAAGAGTAAAAAAAAAACAATCAGAATATAAATATGTAATGCCAAATACTTAAAGTTATGCCTCAGTGTTTTATGGCACCATGTTTCTTTTAAATAAAAAACACACAATCCAAGTTCAGGGTAAATTGGTTGGGTTGCCGCATTTACCACACCAGATATCGATGGTTGACGTGTTTCTGTGTGACTAACATAATGTGTACATCACTGCAGTATGCACTCTGGATAGCTGCTACGATGACATCAAGGACTGTCTGCAAGAATACCATCGCAACATGTCCAGGGACCCTGGTAGGTATAAACAACAATGCCGATGCTAAATACGAAAGGCTTAGGCTTGTTGTGCCACACCCCACACAGCCAATATCATGTAGGCCAGTGACTGTGTGAGCATGTATAAAATACTTCGCAAGTTTTATATTTCACTCTAATAAACACACATTTAAGTGGAAACATCTAACAAACTCATGCCAACTTAAGAGTGTAAGATTTGACTCACTTGACTTAGAAATCTTATAAATCACTCACAATTTTCTGACTTAGAAATCATTCACAGCATTATGTTGTTGCCTGAGATGTTCATCTTGCAATGAAATTCGGATATTATTCTGCAACAAAAACATTTTCACCAGTCGTCTGAAATTGTAAAAACCTTTTGTTGCTCCAAACAATTGTTGCTTTGTTGTTGTTATAATAAAGAACTTAGAAGGTGGATGTGAACATCAGCGGAGCTACGAGTCGACTCTTGTAAACTTGTAAACATAGTCACTGACTTATTTAAATATTTATTGTTTTTTAATTTTTTACTCTCCATAAAAGCTGCCAAAAAATCCTCATGCCATTGTCCTACATTCATTCATTCATTCATTCATTCATTCATTCATGTGCAGCACCTGGCTGCTAGCTACATAATCTCTGGGTGACAAGATCTCTTGGTATCCTTGCAAACAAGAGTAAATCCTTTGGGCCAGTAGCCAGGAGCCAAAGGCTTTACCTTTAACCATTTTTGATTGACTAGTTGGCCTGTTGGTCCGTTATACCAAATTTTCATTGGTATTCACGGCCTTGTAGCATACCTGCCTGCCAGACTCAGGTGGGTCTTTTGGGTCATTGACTTTTGGGTCCTAAGGGACGTTTGGGTCTTCTGGGTCCTTGGGGACTTTTGAGTTATCTGTTTTTTTGGCAGGTATGCTACTGTTTTTTTGGGGTACTCGGTGACTTTTGGTTCGTCGAACGTTTTGGTCATCTGGGTCTTTTGGGTCCTTGGGGACTTTTGGATTTTCAGGGACTTTTGCGTCATCTGGGTCATCAGGGGTCTTTTTGGTCTTCACAGATTTTTTTGGGTCATCTGGGTCTTTTGGTCTTAAGGGACTTTTGGGTCATCTGGGTCTTTTGGGTTCATGTGGCCTTTTGAATCTTTTGGGTCCATGGGGACTTTTGGGTCATCTTGGTTTTTTGGGTCGTCTGGGTCTTTTTGGTCCTCAGGGACTTTTGGGTCATCTGGGTCTTTTGGGTTCTCGGGGACTTTTGGGTCCTCGGGGACTTTTGGGCCATCTGGGTCTTTTGGGTCATCAAGGACTTTTGGGTCATCTGGGTGTTTTGGGTCCTCGGGGTCTTTTGGGTCCTTGGGTTCTTTTGGGTCTCAAGTGTTAAAGGGTATTCCAAGGTCTAAGGGGTCTCAGCAGTCTAAAGGGTTAAAAGGTACATTTGAATAGTACGTAATTAATTAATAGACGTCAAAAAGTATGCCCCCCACACACACACACACACACACACACACACACACACACACACAAAACACACACACACACACACACACACACACACACACCTCATCCATTTATGGTCGATAAAAAATAATTATCTTTTTTTATCTTGTAAGCAATCATTGATTGTCAATTATTAATATGTGTGCATGTGTAATTCGGCCATTGGCTGCCAGACATGCTTTTAATGAACCCTTTTTGATTGATTGATTGATACCATTGTTACATATCAGTATGCAATGCCAATAGAAATGTCGACATGACATGATATATTAATATACGGTATATGATTTTTCCTGTTTTCCAGGTAAATACAGGAAGTTTGACCTGGAAGAATGTGCTTTTGTGGCAATCGGCTATCCTCACAGTAAGTTCACGGCTGGAAATGGCATGCTCTGGCTCGAGTTGATCTGCTTTTGATTATGTCTAAAAAGTAATATTTTATCCGTTGTACTGGACAATGATTTACAGCTAGCACAGATAGCACACTGACGTGTTGGGTCGACATTGGCAATAGATCGATAAACGGTCAGAACGGTCGCAAGCGGATTTCCGGTGCCGGTCCCAAGTTGACAATGTGGTGTCAAAGCGATGTTGATTTCATGGTGTAAAAAGGTGTAAAATATGGCGTGAAATATGGTGTAAAAGCTATGTGTCCGTGACGGTGTTTAAAACCCACAGTTGGGCCAACATCTGTATGTTAGCTGAGAGGAGACAAGTTTGTCCTCAAATCCATATTATAATTTTCCTTGATTGTGTGAATGAAAAATGACTGAAATTATTCGATTATTAGATATTAATGAAGGGTCAAATGAAAAAGCAGTAAATAATGAATGTTGTGAGAATTAATAAATTTCCAGAATATATTCTGTTATTGTTGTGGCTTGATGCAGCAGATGGAAGTTAACTTCAGAGTAAACAATGATGCATCTCGTGGCTCTTTCTCGTTTTGTTGCTCTTTAACGGCAACTATTATCCCACCTTGTGGGATCGGCCAGGGGAAGCTTGGCCCAAGTCTTTCACGAAACGGCCTGGCCAGGCCTGGCATTCGCCTAGTTAGGGCAGGAATTTGGCCGATACTCGCCTACTTTTTGCGAAGGACACCGTGGGCAATCCATTGGGGGGTCTTGACCAGGAAAAAGGTTAAGAACCCCTGTCTAGGCCATCCTGTCAACTTGAATAATTTCCTACAAATTCCCACCACAGTCTACCCAAAAGATGGTCGTGTTTTAGGAACGAGGTGTGTCACCGCGCTCAAGTGTTTGTGATAAAGCTGTTACTCGTCTCCTCTCAATGAGTTTGGTTGTAGTTGTTGCACAGCAAAACAAGAGAAAAATGACCACAGTGTGGTCACCAGCTGCGACGTGTAGAATCATGAGGATATCCGTTGCAATATGCGCTACCAAATTCGACCAGTCATTAAATTATACGCATGCACTGGCGTCTTTTTGTCTTTCAGTTCTGGTCTTGTCCTTTGTTTTGCGACGCAACATGCTTCATAAACTGATTACATATAATGTATGGACGTGAATGTTATTTCTGTTAATGTTAATTCATTAATGTTATTTATTAATGTTAATTCTGGGTGGCAGAGGGATAATTTGAAACGGGCTTGGTCGGTGGAGGAAGTCCGAGTGTATGCGCATGCGCTATTCAATAATTACACCTAATTTGTGTCAAGTTCTGTGAAACGAGATTGATATGAAAACATTCATGTTGTCTTTGTTGCTAAATTTATTCTGGTTTCTTCAAACAAATCGCGATTTTAGTCCGCGATGGTCTTACCTCATACCAACGCACGTCCGAGTGTATGCGCATGCGCTATTCAAAAAGGCACCCCAACAACAAGAACAACAACGCGGTCCTCTCATAGAGCTGCTCGTCGCAGCTAAAAATGAAATTGCTCCTCACACTGCATGGGCTGACTGAGTTTACTGGGTGTGATGAAAACTTTTGTCCAATTAGGAGCCAGATGAGGTCAGGAAACCCCTTTTAAAGCCTAGCAGATGTACTGTACTGATACAAACTTAGGTTCTCCTTGTTTTTAACCTCATCACCGTCACACCTTGTCCCATCCTCACCCGTGGACAGAATGTGAAAAGTTTACGCAGTCCAAAGAAAACTCATGTGCAAGCGAGCTTGATAAATGTCACAAAAAATGTCCTGTGGGATCAAACACTGGTGAGTTAAATGTGAACCTGCCATCCAGGTCACTTTCATGATCCTACACTTGCAAATAAATAAGATACAATAAACTGAGCATTTACTACTTTGAGTGTGGTCTCCAGGTCTGATTGCGGGTGCTGTGGTAGCAGTCGTGATCATCATTGGACTCATCCTTGGAGGAATCTACTTTTATCGACGCCGTAAGTGAACTGGGATTGCTTTCACACACGGCCTGTTAGCGGCAACCATAGCTCCCGAGCATCCAGGCTTAATCGCGAGTCTAACTTGTTTGATCGTGAATTAAGAGTGTTTGTGTGTTAGCATCTTGTGAATCCACACGGAGTGGATCACTGAAATTACACACTGACTTTTGACCAGGAAATCAATCAAATCTCACTTCTTTAAGCCAAAGAAGAGTATTAATGCAGCGGCTTCTTGAAAGGTAGTTGTGGTACAAGTTGATGAGTCTGTTTGCTTTAATCTTTTGAATAATCATCGTATATTGGAAACACTTCTTTTTTTTAAATAAATGTAGAGTCGATGCTTGTGGAAGAGCTAGAACACATGAATATATCAGGATGTAACAGAACAAAAAGAGAGAGGGGGGAAACACCAACACCAGAGTTAAAGGACTCGGCCAAAAGGTCAAATGTCGGCATCACATCAAATCATCAAATTTCACCCAATTGAGCTGAGATTTAAAGAATTTGCATATTGGGTCACTGAAACCTATTGCTTTTGAGGTCAAGAGGCCAAAGTCACCTAAAATCATCAACTTTTTTTGGTTTGGCTGTTTTCATCATGTTTTGTATATGGAAGAAATCGGAATACAAAGTGAACATGGATGGCCTTTGCATTTTCAGATGCTTTCTAGTTCTAGTTTGAATTACTTTGATGAGAAACATTTTCATTTTTGCAGAATACATTTGCTTATTGCTCATATTCCTTCTTCCCCTCTGGTGGTTTTATGTCTCACACCTTTACTCTTCTTCCTGTATTCCAAACCACCCTCAGGGAATTCGAGAAGAAGACACGAAACTGCTGCCCAGAAGTTTGGAACTACCAATGATTCAGCCTGAAACTTCACTTGATACTTGTCGATAAAAATACTTGATACTTCAGCCTGAAACAGTAGGATGTTTGGATGCTTCATCTTATGGAAGAAAATCTCTCATCCCTGTAGAAAGTGTAATTTTCAAAGGCAAAGAGAATGATAAAAACTCAGTCAACAATAATGGTTTTTATGATCATCCCAAATATTTCTAAACTTTTCACAAATTAAAAGCAAGAAGCCAAATGTTGTTTTCTTTGAGGTCAAAAGTTCAATGGTTAAGGTTTCATCCGATTGCCATGAAATTTGAACAGTGTTTGCATCTTGGATCACTGAAACCTATTGATTTTGAGGTCAAAACGTCAAAAGTCGCCAAAAATCGTCCTTTTTGAGGGGGGGGGGGGGGGGGGGGTTCGCTGTTTTCATCATGCTTAGCTTATGGAAGAAGAAGAATAAGTCTTAAGAGGAAGAGCATGCTTGCTTACTACTGATTATTACAATTTACCTTTGCAAGGTTTTATAATGTACGTGACTGTAAACGCAGAAAAGCAGATGACGTAGGGAAGTAACTTTCTGACTTGTCACAATGGAAGTAAATATTTCAAAGGTAACTGACAGTCAATAATTTCAGTAATTGATTAAAGAATCCCCTTTAAAAAGTCAATTTGTAGAAGCCTTTTTAACGATCGAATTGTATATGCTATACGTGAAGAATAAACAAGAAAACCCAGACACAAGAGGTGACTTGGCCCATTAGGCCCATGTCATATCCACATTCCCAAAAAGCCAGGGTCACAACACTATTCCCATGCCTTTTTTTATCTTCGATAACTACACACAAAAAAATAATTATACATTCCCACATGATACTATCGGAAATCTCCATATTACAGATATCGCAACTCAATCACACCTGGATAATCCTAAGCGAGCTAATCCATCATTCCTGCCAATATCCCTGTGACCTCCTCCGCCAGGTTGCTTCTAAGCACTTATCCAAATCCAGTTTGGACCTACCAATGGTACTCATAGTAAGACCAAGAGCAAAAGTAAGAGTGTGTGCTGTTGTGTTGTGAGAGCTGATTGTATTGTCTTCGATAATGCCAATAACCATCAGGTTGGTTTGTTAGGAATTCCCATCTGCTGAGAGCCCACGATGCTTGGATCCCAGGCTAAAATTCCAATTGTTATTTGTTTATTGTCTACTAACATTCCAGCTTGCAATTGATGTCTGCTTACATTGCTGTCCTGCATGTGCTGAATGATTCGTGTTTGTCATTACGTGTGTGTGTGTGTGTGTGTGTGTGTGTGTGTGTGTGTGTGTGTGTGTGTGTGTGTGTGTGTGTGTGTGTGTGTGTGTGTGTGTGTGTGATGCTGATCGGCTAAATGAGCATGGTTACCTGATCAGCAGTGCATTGTTTCTGTGTTTATACTTTTCCTATATTTTTTTTGCATACATATTTGCTTCGACGTAGAATTTTTGTTGGAAAATAATTTGCTTCACAACTTAAACATTTGATTTATCTCTTGTAAATTCAATAAAATAAAATACAAATTGTGAGTCAGTCCAGCAGGACCTGATTTCCTTTTTGGTTAATGATGATGTCATGCAAGTGTGATGTGTTTTTTTTATGTCTCCGCCCCCGAAGGTGGCCGGAGGCATTATGCTTTCGGGTTGTCCGTCCGTCGGTACGGGCTAAACCTCGTTTTTCTCAGCAACCATATGCCCAATTGAGACGAAACTTTCAGGGTAGGAGTGACACCCATGCAGAATGTATTCATGATAATTGTGATGTCATAGGTCACGTGGTATGGCAGCCATATTGGATTAAATGCAAATAATTAAAAAATCATTTCTCGGAAACCACTGAATGGAAAAAGTTGAAACTTGGCACATTGTCAAGTACTCCCAATGGGGAACAAAAGCATGATAATGATGACATAATTGGTGAAGTGATATACCAGCCAAAAACGTTTGAATCGAATTCCTTATCCTAAAAATCTGAAATTGCATGCACACGATCTATGACCCATTTGTATTTAAATATTAAATTTATGATGTCATAGGTCACATGGTTTGGCAGCCATATTGGATTGAAGGAAAATATTAAATAATTATATCTGAAACCGCTCACCCTATTGATGCAAAATTTTACAAATATCATCTAACAGCACTGTTGCATATCGTTTAAAAATTATGTCATAGGTTATGTGGTTTTGGCAGCCATCTTGGATAGAAAAACGAACCTTATCCGATCAACACGAAACTTCACAAACGTGATCCCCTACCCATACATATGCAGAGTAATGGCATCTACCCATTGTGGGACTATGCAGAGGGATATTGGCGACACAGTCTCATTGTTCTAGTTTTTCTTGTAAATTGGTAAAAACTGTGGCTAATCACACAACTAAAGTGAATAATCTGTTGTAATTGTACCATGGTAGTTAGTTGTTATACAGTGTAAGATTAGTTCAATGTTCGCATGACCTTTGAGACAAAACACATTGAAAGAGTGAACGTCATGTATACTAGGGTGGAGTGAAAATAGCCCCAAATTTCTTTTTTTGAATTTTAACTAGCTAGATATGCCAAAAGGTGCCATTACATCTATAGAGCACTGTGTTAAAATTGTATTAAAATTGAACAATATTTTGATCTCCCTCAGTAACTTTTTATTTTACTATACTATGCAACATAGTAAAACAGCTCATAGATGCATTCAAATCATAGGTCTATTATAGTTTGTCTCAGAATGTTACAGTCACACAGTTACAATGTGAAGTGTGTGAAGTCGTGCTTCGATTCAAACGATGGCATCATCTGTCGCGAGGCGACACGGGCACGGATGAAGCCGTCTCGCCTTTTCTTGCCACACACAGCTTGAGCGGCCTCGGTCACGAGTTTCACAGTCCTTTCCACAGCTTGTGTGTGGCAAGGGAATTTAGGGAAGAGGACAGTTGGGGTGACATCCATCGTGATAAGTTCCTTCAGCTCAGTGTCTGACATGCCTCGGATCACGGGAGGTCCGAGATGGCGCACGCTCCCCAGTCAATTAGGTCGAAGTACTCCACTGCGTCAAAGTTGAGTTTAGCGGGGACCTTGAACCGTCGTATCTGTCCAGTAGGCTGTCTGTCTGTTGCTCTGGCTTTCATCACTCGCCGCAAGCCCCATTCTCGTATTTGAGGTCGATGGTCAGTTATCATGGCCAGGAGTATATTTTCCGGATGTGCAAAGTACGCGTTGCGGTGCATAACAGGGTCAACGATCTTCTTGTGTTTAGCGCTAAGGTATCGTGACTTGACGATCATCTGGTGGATGTGCCTGGCTCCATCTGTGCATGACGAGTGGACTTTGATGGAAAACCACATTGGAGCATACACTCGAATGATATATGTCACCATGGTTTTCAACTTCTCGGGTGGTGTCTTGACGCTGACGTACAGTCGGAGTATTCTATTAGCTGTTGTAAGCCACCGAGAGTGATTCAGGCATCCAGGGTTTCGTAGGGTCAGATCGACGCTGCATTCACCTTCGCTAATGCCATTGCACATTTCCAAGAGATATCGCTGGTCTGTACTCCAGTCTCTCGGGTCCACATTCGGCAATGCCTGACTCAGTTTCACTGGCGTAAACGATGTTACAGGCTGTTCGTTACACGTTGATAGACGTTTTCCGATGGGTACTGAGAATGCACGCGGGCCTGTAGTTGTGCCGTCGAGTTCCTCGAACAGATGCCGCAGCGGAAGTTCATTGGCATGAAGAAGACATACCAGCCACTGCAGTGGACGATTGAAGGTTTCTTCCAGTTGTCGTATAACACCTCCTGTATGTCCTGTATTCACGTTAGTGCCGTCACACCCGACTACATTGATGTCCTCTGTCTTCACATTCCGTTCCTTCAGACTAGCGACTAAAGACTCTGCAATGCTTTTGCTGGATCCTGCTGATGGAGTTGTGTGGCTGAAGTACGATGAACCGGGTTCTGCGATGATGCTGACGTGTTCTTCTTTGACTGTTGTTCGGTGATTCTTGTTGTCAGTGCCATGAACCTGAGTCATGGTGTTATCCTTCCTGCCATCAAAGTATAGTCCCTCTATGACGGTGCAGACATCACTTTGAAGTTCTTCTCGAGTTTTGCTACGTTCTCTGCGGATCTTGCTGCGATCAATTATTTTAGAACGGGCTTTTGGCGAAACTACGCCGAGATCGTGTAGAACTGATGTAGCTAATATAGCAGCTGATCTGTCAGAGACGCCAGTTCTGTCGCAGGCTTTAGCGAGCGAAGGTAGTGAGATCGTCATTTGTTGCTGTTGTCGAACCGGTTTTGGGGTGCTCTGGAGATTAACTGATTCAGAAATATACTCATCGTCAGTCGCGCTATCCGCGTAGTCTTCTTCGCTTTCGTCATACGTAGAAGCAATCTGACTTTTGGCATCTTCGTAGTGAGTTTTCATTCGTTTGAGATTGGTCTCTTCTCTTTCCGCTTCCTCTTCAATCTTGATGTCTCTTCTTGATATATTCCGCCAATTACCACGTTCCTCGGTCCTCTCTGGTCTTGAAGGAACTCTCGCTCTTTTTGCGGCACTTTATGTTCTTTCAAGCAGTTACAGTTAGACAACATGTCAGAACATTTACATTTGCTAAGATCAAACAGATTGTTAGATTTGTCGAGAAAGTCTGTGAGTCGTTGTTTGTAGGTGGCTTGATCCTTTCTTCCCTTGTAGACTTTTAGGATTGAATTGTACTTGTCATGGAAAGATCTGAGTTTTTCAATCGCTTGCGCGTGCGATACCGTTGGAAGAGAGGCCGTTTTCCGTACCTCTTGAATTTCATAGCACAGTTTGTGAGATATGTCACCAAATGAAGGGTATTTGCCATTCTCCGTCCTAAGCTGTTGCCGAGATTGAAGGTATCCTTTCATGACATCAGCATACGTTGGGAGAACGTTAGTTTGGATGTTTTGTGGAGCTCCAAATATCACGCATGTAACTTGATCTCTTGTGACCGCCATCGTTCTGAAAACAAACAAAAACAACTTATTACAGGCTTAACTTAGGGTTCCCCAGACAGACAGCACAAACAACACGAACTCACTCACACGAATTGAAGGGGGGTGGCAGGAGTGCAGCAATCGCCCAAGTGCAGCAAATCGTCTCATCTGGCATAAATAGTCCCAGCCAGTGCTAATATAAACGGGGTGCGCATCACGACGCAGCTCACCAAACCACCCCCCCCCCCCCCCCGTCGGTGACGCTCCTCAGCCCTGGTTGGCTGGCTGAGGGCTTTGTGGCCACGCCTTTGATGACGCGGGGGTGGGCCACACCCTGTTCTGGCCCCCCCGCCCCCCTTCTTCTCCAAGTCACCTCGTGGTCAATGGCGGATCAAAGCATGTATCACGAAATGCGATACATGTCGAAATGCGATAATATGCCAAAATTTCAATCAGATTTAGGGCGATGAAGGAGTGGTCAGAAGTAATTATAATTTTGCAGGATTGTTTCTATGGTCATTTGGCACATTTCCCATATACTAGCTTATAAAAAAATTTAAAATGACATTTTTACTCCACCCTAATGTATACCTGCACCCCTGGTTGGTCCAAAGGTGTTCTGAAAAATCACAATTTTAATAGTTATCTCATAAAACATTACATAATGCTTCTTTGGAAGGGTAATTAAACCAGGTGACCTGTTTGTGGTTCCTTTTTGTTTTAAGCAATAATATACCTTAACATTGGAACCAGAGACAGTTTCAATTCCACATAACGATAGAGCATGAAATTGACCAACTTAATGACCCGTAAGACCTTTCCTGGAACACGATCAACATGCCACTGAATTGTGATTTCATGAATGGCGAGTCGCTCATGGAAGAGTTCAATAAGAAGCTAAAAGTGATTTTTCACCCGAAACTGATTTTTGCCGAATTATTGGTTCTTCTATCGTTAAAAAGTATTTATAAAGTTTCGGTGTTCCAGTTCCTCAATGCTTTTATCATTAATATTGATTGTTTTGTATTGTCTTTTGGTATTGTATTGAAAACCACCAATAAAACCTTTTATTTATTTTTTTCTGTTTCCTCTAGCAATATCATTTCCACATCAGACCACTTGACCTCTGCTCCCAAATGTGCTGCCGTTATACAAATGTCGCAGTTGCTGACCAGATACTTTCACAGTATGAGAGAAACATAAATAATAGTACGACCGAATATACACATGAAGGACACGTCATGGGATGGTACGGCACTAGATATAACAACAATCCCACTAAGGTTGGACTTTAAGTTTCCGCCACCAGAATCAAGTGTGGGAAACACTTTGGCAAAACTCGACTTTCACCTGGGCCGAAAAAAAATCAAACGAAGAGTAGTAAGTAAATTTATATGTAGTACGTACAATTGTTAGACTGTTAATTATGCATACGAAGTTTGGTAATGGTGCACGAAGCAATGAGAGTGAAGAGGGAGGAAACCAGCCAGACAAAGGTACAAGCGATATCACATTAAATTTGTATGATAATAGTTTGTGACACTTTAACAGCTTTACTGTATGCCATAGGCTATCCTTTCACTTCTTCTTCTTTAATGCTCACAATTATTCCTACGTTCTTGTGGGATTGGCTGGGGGAGGCTTGGCCCAAGTCTTTCAGGAAACGGCCGGGCAGGCTTCACGTTCGATTACGGTTAGGGTATGAATATATAATTTGCCCATGGTGGAATGGGCAATGGGCAATAGCTCGCCTACTTTTCACAAAGTACATCGTGGGATATTTAACGTCCACCAGTGAATGCTCGTAGATGGGACGCCCAGTTGAACGAAACGCCTCCATGACAGTTTATAGGGTTATCGGGATTCAAACCTAGGCTAGACAGCTACGAGGTGAGGGTACGTACTCCAAGGCCATCTTACCACTGAATTTGCATATGTATAATCAGTGGGTGTTGCCACATGGGACTGTAAACCAAGCGATAGACATGTGACTTCGGAAAGAATTTTAAAAGGTCTGAAACAAGACTTTACAAGTCTATAAGGAACTAGCTCTAGTCCTATCATAAACGTGTCATTATAAGTTGGAAATATGGAAAATTGCATTCATAGACTAAACGGATTTCTGAGAAATGTGAATGTTAGGTGCATTTTTGGGTAAAAGTTGGGAACCTCACTTTTTAACACAATTAGGGTATGCTGAATTCGATTAACCTGGTTCCCAAGCCGAATTGTGAGTTTTTGATCTTCTAATTAGCATAAACAAAATGGCCGCCAAATTGCCATTTTTGGACAATTTCTTTGAACAATCATTTACATATCATGGATATACATGCAGCTCTTTTACTTTAACTTTACAACTTTTACCCCAAAATGCACCTAGAAGCTGATACATGGCCTTTTTTCATAAATCCGTCTAGTCTATATTATGGTTGGCGACATATTAAAAGAGACATTCAAACTGATATTGAAATTAGACACGATGAAATGGGAAATGGTTTTAATAAGACAATGTTTCATACAACCATTCATTCTAAAATTAAGTATACATGGCCATGAAGCACAAACATTCAGGAATGTCACACATGTTGTTTTGCCAAACTACATCAAATTCATACAAGGGTCTGGTCATCACTCTGTTGCTGACAGGCACACATTGACGTGCATCTCTACTCTGAATAGCTACATTTGCAGCGTCGAGTCTTGCATTGCTTCTGGCATGCACAACAAATCATCTCGAGGCAACTTTCTGGGATTGGACTCGGTGACATCAGAATTGGCTCTAGTCCTGAATCACCACGTTTCCATCACATTTCCACGGGTGCAGGAAGGTCAGGTATGGCACATTGAGCATTTCTCCATACCATGGCTTGATAGTGTACTCGCATCAAATGGAAATGAACAGCATCACTTGTCGGTGACATTGCTTCTGGTTTACCAGTCTTGGAGAACAACATATGTCGTGCTGAATCAACAGATCTGTGCACATTATATATTCGACAGACGAACACTTCTGCAGATTTGATTGTCTCCTCTATGAGTTCACCAATGCCCAAGTTATTCAGCAGTTTATGGTGCTCTTTGAAGACTTTCCATGATGTTCGTTTGGTGTGATTTGCAAAATAGGAGGTGGTTTCACAACCAGTTAATGCATGAAATGGTAGCAGTTCTGTGGACAAAACTTAGATTAGATTACCACATAGAGCTGCATGCATATCTATCTATATATATAAAACACAGTTTGTGTGTGTGTGTGTAATGTTACCGATAGACTCCTAAACGGAGAGGCTCACGTGCTTCATATTTGGCATAGACATGGCCATTGAGCCTGGGAAGAACATGGCTGACCTAAAAAAAAAAATTCATAATATTTTTTTTACCATATTTTTACCTCAGCGCATTTCAGCGAGGAATATAATACACGGCATCTGAGCTGGTGGCAGAGCAGCGCGCTGATTCGCTCAGAGCGATCACGTGATGTTCCAACTTTGCCGCCATAATCTCACAGTTATGCGTTCGCACGTAATTCAGTTTTTTCACATTTCAGCGAGGAACATTGCCATTCACACCACATAGGTTTTATTTCACTTTCATCTGATATTTGTGATTTATTTCAAACAAACTGTATTTCCCATCTACACGGCCATGTATTCCTATTAACGTTATGTAAAGTACATAAATTGTGTGGATTACATCATTTGTGGATGCGATCAATTGCCAGTAACCATCTATATCCCTCCCCTCCCCCTTCCCTCCTCCCCCTCCCTCCCGCTCCCCCTCCCTTTTCCCCCTCCCCCTACCCCTCCCTCCTCCTCCCATCCCTCCCCCTCCCCCTCCCCCCTCTTCTCCCCTCCCCCCCCTTCTTCTCCCCTCCCCTCCCCCCCATTCCCCTCCCCTCCCCTTCCCCCTTCCCTACCCTCCCCCGCCCGGCAATGCCGGTACTTCTGCTAGTACATGATATATAAATGCTTGTCCCAAGAATGTGTCCAAAAATGCCAATTTCGCGGCCATTTTGCTTATGCTAATTAGAAGGTCAAAAACTCAAAATTCGGCTTGGGACCCGGGTTTTTTTGTATACAAGGTCGAGGCTCGTGTAAGAACTAACATCAATCACAAAAAAAAACGGACAGGCGAAACATACAAAAAAGGGAGCGGGAGACGATGGGGAGAGAGAGGGAAGCACACAAGTACAACAGCAGAGAACTGGGACATCGGGAGATCTGTGGGAGGGAGAGGGCTTGGGGGGAGCAGGAGGCATGGTAAGGCGGGGTGGGGGCGGGGGGTTAATCGAATTCAGCATACCCTAATTATGTTAAAAAGTGAGGTTCCCAACTTTTGCACAAAAATGCACCTAGAAGCTTATACATGGCCTTTTTCCATAAATCCGTCTAGTCTATCACTTCTGATCACAAGATAGCCACTTCAAGCCACGAATAATGCATTTTTTTTGACCATGACAATAAGGGATGGATAAATAATAGTCTTTTTCAGGATAAATTGTCAGTTTTGTTTCAAACCCTGAGAGTAGTCCCATGCCCTGTCCAGGGTGTCTGGGACTGGTGATGTAAGGAACAGGGCAAGGGAATACACCGGGTAGTTAGACAGAGTTAAACAGAAGGCCAAGCTATGTGGGAGTTTTGAGTGAAGTATTCATCGGTACTGATGTTCACAGGGACATCTTGTAGTTTGATGATGTACTATGCCTCTGAAGTTCTGCATATGACTGACCTCACCAAGAAGTGCTGCATATCCACCATCTTACGTAGATGAATGAATGCCATCGATTGATGCCTCTGAAGCATGAGAACCTTTATAAAAGCTGTGCTTTCACGCAAGAGAAAATAAGTAATGCAGTTGGTGTCATATTGCTAACATATACTCAGCAGTGGGTAGCCAGCCTGGGTTTTACCCAGGGTTGTGTGAAGACAATGCTGTGGGAGCTTTCAGGGAAACTCCCTGAAATACAAAGAACGAAAGGCAAGCTGTGAATGAAGCAGTTCCTTGTTGTTTTAACCCTTTGAGGACCACAGGCATCTTGAAAGGAATTTTTCGATACAAGTCCAATTTTATTATTAGTTTGGTTATTGTGATGTATGCAACATCTAGGCCTCACCGTCGACAACATATAACAAGCTATCTATCTATATAACAAGCTATGATGAAGCTATCTCTGAGGGCCTTTCACTCACTCACCGCAGGCAGGTAGGTGGTCTTTCTGTCTTCTACCGACTCCTCTCCGGCCTTGCTCCCCCAGCTCTCTCTGTGCTCTGTCCCCCAAATATTCCTTCAGGTCGCACAAGATCTGCCAGCAACCCTCTTATGGTTAAACTGCCAAAATCTCGGCTCTCTGCTCACCTTCACTCTTTCATTCCTCTTTTCTCCCGCCTCTGGAACAAACTCCCTCACTCCCTTCAATCCCACTCCTCCCTCCAGGTCCTTAAAACAGTTGTTCACCACCATCTCTTATCTTCCCCCATCCAAAACCTTGATCTTTTCTACCCCCACTAATTCACCCCAGATCCACCTTGTTTGAAATTCCAACTTCTTTCCTGGAAGTCCTGGCAGTGTCCATATGTTTTATACCTCTCCCACCGCCCCCTTCCCATGCCCCCCCCCAAAGCCCTCTCCCTCCCACAGGTCTCCCGATGTCTCCATGTCTCTCGGTCCCTGCTCTCAAATGTTGTTTGTGTCCTTCCCCCTCTCTCCCCATCTTGTCTACCGCTCCCGGTGTTGTTTGTTTTATGTGTCGGTTTGTCTTTCTGTGTGATTAATGTTCGCTCTTTCACGAGCCTCGATCTTGTATACAAAAAAACAAACAAAAAAAGCGGATATGGATGTACACGTCACTTCCAGGTTGGCGGACCCGGGAAGCGGCGTTGTGCTTGCTGCTCGCACAATATAAGCCACTCTGGATTGAGCTGAATTGGTGTTCTTTTGGTGGAACAACACAGTTATTATAATCATGAATATTAATTGAAATTCAAGAGTATGCATGATGTAATATACACGTTTTTCTAATCAACAAAGAAAAGGATAAATGATGGAATTGACAAAAACTCTTACCCAGTGTTCGCGACACTGTTTTCCAATGTACAAACATGAAGTAATGTAAAATTGCAGGGGCAACATCGGAGAGAAACCACTGTAAAGTTTAGGGATGTACTGTATTTGCTGGTGTATTAACCGGACCCCTGTTTTTCACCCTCAAAACAATATACATACTTATGTCTACCGGTATATGTATGACAATTGGAATATAATGGAGATTCAGCAATGATTGTTTTCAAGTAATTGCACACTAACATCTGTGCTGTTTCCCTCGGGTTGGGGTAACATTTACGGTTCAGAGGAAAATTCTTTATTTCCTGTTATGTCCCCATTTTAGGCTGTGGGTGACATTTGGGGAAGTCCCTTGATGCCGTTTATCACGTTTAGCATTTTTGTGAAGGTCAGTATAGTTTATTTGACTCCCGATGTGTACCCCGGTTTAGAATAGGTACACCGATCCCTGCGCATCGTAAGAGCGTGACCAAGGGTTGGCGTCAGGAAGGGCATCCGGCCATAAAAACATTGCCTCAAACAGGGAACCATGATTGTCATGGGGCCGGCAAGCCTAACCCCCACTCTAGTGGGGAAAATGGCATTAAAACGATCATTCATTCATTCATTCAGTATAGTTTATTTGACTCCCGGTGTGTACCCCGGTTTAGAATAGGTACACCGATCCCTGCGCATCGTAAGAGGCGACTAAGGGTTGGCGTCAGGAAGGGCATCCGGCCATATAAACATTGCCTCAAAAAGGGAACCATGATTGTCATGGGGCCGGCAAGCCTAACCCCCACTCTAGTGGGGAAAATGGCCTTAAAACGATCATTCATTCATTCATTCAGTATAGTTTATTTGACTGTTCTACCAGGTGGCCTATTTATCCATCCACGATTTTGAACCCCTCGAATTACATTGCCAACTAGAACGGCACTCAGTAGAAAGCATACCTCTGTCAGGTGAACAGTTTACGTTTTGTATCCCAGAGTAGACCAGAAAATCACAATACAGAATCACATTTAATCAAAATCATCCGTCCATAACTTTTTGAAATATCCTATCTCCCAATGGTGAAGAAACACTTAAGAAATTCTACTAGCCGGATCCGGATCCGTATCTTCACCAAAATTAAACTGATTCTTCCTCGTCACACACACAACCTGTCCACCAAGTTTCGTCCAAATCCATTCAGAACTTTTTGAAATATTCTGCTGCATGTTGGTTTTAGCCCGATCTCTCAATGGTGAAGAATCACTTATAAAATTAAATAATTCTCATATCCGAATCGATATTCAAACCTTCACCAAAATCGAATCGATTGGGCCGTATCACACACACAACCTCTCCACCAAGTTTCGTCCAAACCTATCCACAACTTTTTGAGATATCCTGCTATGTATCGTTTTTGGCCCAATCTCCCAATGGTGAAGAATCACTTTAAAATTATATTAGCTGGATCCAGATCTGCACCAAAATCTAATCATTTCGTCCGTGTCACATACACTACCTCTCTGCCAAATTTCGTCCGAATCCGTCCACAACTTTTTGAGATATCTTGTTCACAAACGGACAAACAGACAGACAGACAGGGGTGCAAACATAACCTCCATCCACCTTTGGTGGCGGAGGTAACAAGAAAGAGTAATCATAGATTTCAGAACCTCGCCAGGACGTGTTTTTGGTGGTTTTTAAGGTTTTGTGTTAAAACAAGTATGGCAGCCAAACCGCGTGACCGTTGACGTCATCAATAAAAAAAATTCTCCACCAATTTATCCCTAGATGACACTCAACATATTTAATCTTGATCGGATGCAGTTTTGTACTTATCGAATGACGTCATAATGGAGGCACCTATGACATCATCATTAACACATTTTTCCCCATGGAGAGTTCTTTAAAATGAGCCATGTCTCATTTTTTTTCTATGCAGCGCTTTCAGAGATCTAGAGGTGCAAAGTTTTCGGTTTTACCAAGATGACGCCCATACCATTTTATCATGAAAAAAAAAAATCAGTATTGTCATAATTATCATTTAAAAATTATACAGGTGGGGGTGCATCTATGGTGGAAAATTTCCTGTCAATCTGACCAATGGTTGCAGAGAAAATCATATTTATTCCGTGCGGACAAACAGACAGACAAACAGACTCAAATGCAATACCCTCTGGCGAGGGTAATAACCAAAATCAAACAAGTGTTTTACAGGACATTGATACATATTTCAAGTTTTTATGATACAAACTTTATTGGAATAAGATGTATGGAAAATTAGTTGTGAGTTTCGACAAATATTTTCCATCATTCTCAAGCAATGTGTGCAACCTTCACAATGCTCAAAAAGCATTTACTGTCGCATTCCAACTGTCCTTTCTCCAAAAGCTTCTTGAATCGGCTCTTTCAGATCTTGAATGTTCGCTGTTTGAGTTGCGTAAACCTGGTCGATTTGCGTAAAAATTTGTATCATTAAAACTTCAAATATGTGTCAATATCGTGCACAATTTTGGTTTGATTTTGTTTCTCAGCAATACAATTATAGAGGTTCAAAATTGTGGATGGATAAATGGGCCACCCTGTATATCTCCAAAATGGTGCTTTTCGTGTGAACACCCCCTGGGGCTTGTTATGGGTTAACCATGTTCGGAGCAAGACTTGGAAAAGAAAAAAAAATCTGATTTAACACCAATGGACTGGAGAAGCTTATCATGGAAGATGTGGAACTCTCAATGGAGCAAATGCCATCAAAAGGCAGATCAGCTAGTATTAGCCAACAATAACCATACACATTCATGTGAAAAAGTAAGTACACCCCATGTAAAGTTTTGACTTTTTCAACATATTTCAACATACAGCTATTTGATCTTCATTTCAACAATATTGATAGATAAAGGTGATATAATATAACAAATATCATGAAACATTTACATTTTGTAGTCCATTGTATAATTTAAATAAACATAAATGCAAATTTCGCATGTGGAAAAAGTAAGTACACCCCTGGCTCTTATAGGTGGTATTGCCCCCTTTGGCAGAAACAACCTCAAGCAGACGTTTCTTATAACTGTCTACCAGTCTCTGACATCGACTGGGAGAAATTTTTGCCCACTCCTCCATGCAGAATTCTTTCAGCTGTGCGATGTTTGAGGGGTTTCTTGCATGCACAGCTCGTTTCAAATCCCCCCACAACATCTCGATTGGATTTAGATCCGGGCTTTGACTTGGCCATTCCAGAACCCTCCATTTCTTTCTTTTCAGCCATTCCTTGGTGGATTTACTGGTATGTTTAGGGTCATTGTCATGTTGCAAGGTCCACCGTCGGTTGAGCTTCAACCTTCTGATAGATGGCCTCACATTATCCTCAAGCACCCTCTGGTACAATGAAGAATTCATAGTGGTTTCTATGATGGTGAGCTGCCCAGGCCCTGATGTAGCAAAGCTGCCCCAAACCATAATATTTCCACCACCATGCTTTACAGTTGGTATCAGGTTCTTGTGGTCAAATGCTGTCCTTGGTTTTCGCCAAACATGTCTTCTGGTACTGTGGCCAAATAGCTCTACCTTTGACTCATCTGTCCAGAGCACATTGTTCCAGAAATGCTGGTCTTTGCCTCGGTGTTCATTGGCAAACTTTAGTCTTGCCCTGATGTTCTTTCTGGACAGCAATGGTTTCCTCCTTGCACACCTCCCATGTAGATCAAATTTGTGCAGCCTCTTTCTAATGGTAGACTTGTGCACTTTGACATCAACAGTGGCAAGAGCTACCTGTAGGTCCCGTGATGACATTCTGGGGTTCTTAGAGACTTCTTTCAGCATCTTGCGGTCTGCTCTCGGGCTGAACTTGCTGGGGCGGCCTGGCCTGAACAAGTTGGAAGTTGTTTGGAATCCTCTCCACTTGTAGATGATCTTCTGGACAGTCGAATGATTGATTTCAAATTGTTTGGAGATCTTTTTAAATCTCTTCCCAGGCTCGTAGGCATCTATAACCTTCTTTCTAAAGGCCTCAGAGAGCTCTTTTGATCTCGGCATGGTGACGCCGCACACATCAACAACAAAGAGCAAACCAAACGAAATGTCTGAGGTTTAAATAAGACAGGTTCCTCCAAGATCCTCTGTAACGATGTTCTCATGTTTTGCACCTGAGCTGGTGCACTGATTCTAATTTTAGGTATTTGAAGTAATGATAAATGTAGGGGTTTACTTACTTTTTCGACATGCGAAATTTGCATTTATGTTTATTTAAGTTATGCAATGGGCTACAAATTGTAAATGTTTCATGATATTTGTTATATTATATCACCTTTATCTATCAACATTGTTGAAATGAAGTTAAAATAGCTGTATGTTGAAATATGTTGAAAAAGTCAAAACTTTACATGGGGTGTACTTACTTTTTCACGTGACTGTAACTACACACATGGGGAAGAGGGTGGGGACACTGTGTTGCTGAAACCGTGGAATGGCATGCTCCTCGTCTGGTAGATGACATTGCAGTCCCATTGTGCCCCAACCACTTCATACCATGTTTTCAAGCTACAAGTTGGCACTGGTTTCTCTTTTTCAGCACTTATTCATTTGAAAAAACAATTCAAGGTGAAATTATAAGCCAGAAAGATTTCATGGTCCACAATGGAGATTGCATTAAACTGGGAATCTAAATCAGATCCAGGTAGCTCAAAGGCAGTACACCATTCCTGAATTGTATCCAGTCAGTTTAGCTTTCAATTTAAGAATAAAATGTAACAAATTGAAGTTTCTTATCCTCTAAGTTAATGTTATTTCACTGCTTTTTATTTATCCTGCTAAGTCTAGAGGGAATAAATAATGGATTTTGTGGTTTTAATAGGCAAAGAATAGTAATCATAAATAATTAGCATAACTGGATTGTTCTGTTTATAATTCTAAGAAACGAATTACAGTTTTGTAATCAAATCCTCTTTGTGGCATGCTTTATAAAAGTTAAACTTCACTTTTAATCCACGGGGTTAATGCACTGCCGATAGAGCTAGTTTATATGACATCAAAAACTAGTTTGGCCTTATTCTCATAAATGTAGTTACTGTAGTTACATCATGGAGATGTACAAAAAGGGAAGGAAGTGGCCAACACAGAGCAATCAGTTCTCCAACCTGAGCAAATTCCTCATGATACTGGATCCCATGTTCAAATCACATATATGGTGTTGATTTGTTCATGGTTTCCTTATGTTACAGCCACGGGTTTTGGGATCTATAAGAGGGGAGTTGCCTCGGTTCCTCCCGGATTGCCAGACTGAGGCCACCGAGCATGGATAACACAGCATCCCGGGGGGTTGCTAATCAACCGAGAAAGCCAATTTGTTGACCATGTGGCCCAGGATTCTCTGTCTAATTACCGTTTACCTGGGGGTCACGTGATTTTCTAGCCGGGGAACGTGCCCTCGATGATGCACTGATCTTATCTTATCTTCAGATCTTAATTGGATGCAGCCGAGCAAAACTTCCTCTGCACATCGGACATAGAATGAAGCCAATTAGTTGGGGAATTAAAATTAGTTGTGAATATGCAGGCTGTGCTAGATCAATGGAAGAAAGGATAGGCACAGACTGATCTGAAGAACAGTTCAACAATAGGGGGTTTATTTACAATGCAAATGCGGTGTCGAGGGGGAGCATAGGGTGCAGTTCAAAGCAATTTAATGTACAAACAATCAAAAAAAGTAAGCAAAAATGTACAAGAGGGCAATGTGCAAGCAATTCAAGGTGCAAGGCAGTTTCAATGTACAACAAAAAGGACAGAGACAAGGAGATTCAAGATTCAAGATTCAATACTTTATTACCACATCAACTTGACAGTTGTTAGGAATTTGTGGAAGTGTGCTCTTAAAGACAAAAAAAAACATACATTAATGGGACATGGAAAACCTCCAAACATTCAGTGGTCATTGCATACATTATAAAGTGCAACAGAAAAAAACATACATTAATAAGGCATGGTAAACATCCAAACATTCAGTGGTCATAGTATACATCAGAGTTACACCGATCTATCTAGCTTATACACTTACCTATTTAAACACACTAGGGCATGCCCGTACTATATCTATATCTAAAATTATATCCCCCCCTCTATTTACATGAAATGGTTTGGTCCATGAAATGTTTTGGTCCATTCGCAACGCCAAAGCGAACGGCGAACGCTTTACATGAAATGGTTTGGTCCATGAAATGTTTTGGTCCATTCGCAACGCCAAAGCGAACGGCGAACGGCTTGCGAGTACAGTGACAATCCCCCCCCCCCCTCTATTTACATGAAACATGACATGAAATTTGTCCGTTTAATTAGTTTTAAAACATAGTTTAACGCCAACATATGGCATGCACGTACCCGTACTATCCGTAATGGCGCACGCTCTCACAGGAGCTCCGGAAGGTCGTATATCGCAGTTACGATGAATCGCAAATTAGTTTTTATTAGTTTTATTATTAGTTTTAAAACATAGTTTAACGCCAACATAGCGCCAACATAGTTTGCAAACGTGAAATAAATGAATACGCTCTCAAATGTGCCATCCGAGGCAGAGTGTGTTCGCCACGTTCGGCACACGCGATAGCTCGCTGCTCTCTGATTGGTTGAATCGTTTTTTGGACATAGCTCGGTAAGTAATTGTCCGATTAATATGAAACCTTGAAAAGGCACATCCTCGGGTCCCCAGCAATATACCTGGCAAGTTTCAAGTATATCGGACCCGTGGTTGTCGAGAAACAGCGGTCACAGACAAACAAACAAACACACAGAGATTACTGGAATTATAGATAGATTACAAGGGTGCCCATTCAGAATCATCTGGAAAAACTGGAAAGAGGTGCATATCTGCGGGATCGCATGAAAAAGGACGGTTTGCGGCAGTGCTTTAATTGAACTCCTGCATCCAAAGCAGACGACTTGAAGAGAGAGAAAGAACAGGTGAGGAGACAGCTTAGTTTAATGTGTGAGGTGAGAGAATACTTAATGTGTGCGAGTGATAATTGGCCTAGTCTTAATGAACTCACCCTGCATGGCGCCTGCTACGCTTGCTTGGCCAGTGCTCTGCAAACTCCGTTCCACCCAGGTCTATCCCGCCTTTCTCAGTGTACCGCCGCCAAAGCCAAATGATCCTCTCGCACATCTGGAACACTGTCTTTAAATAGCTACTTGGCGAGGGCCGAGCTTTGGTGCAGATCAAAAGAGTCACTAGGCATAGTTAGCGGAATTTGCATCGTGCCCATTGGTGCACACCTGATTTCTCCAGGGCAGGCACCACTCACGTGAGCCTCCAGTCACGAAAATGCCATCAGTATCATCCGGACGGGCCACACATTGGAGCCCTGTAATTAACATTGAGCTGGCATATTTTGCTGCTCTTTCTGTGGATGCACGCCGGAAGACTATTTAGCTTTACAAGTAAGTAGAGCATCAGGGCTACTCATGAGGTGCTAATGGCAAATTAACGCACATTTGCACTTCGTGCTAATGAGGTCTGAGCGTCCAGGTCTGAAGTGCCCGCTGCTGGCACATTACGCCATCGTTTTCATTGCTCCGAAGACGGCGGTGGGCATCTGCTGTGATTGTGTGATGATTGTTGTTGAGGTGTTGGGAGAGGGGGTGTGGCGGGTGAGCTGAGGTTGAGACGGCGTTGTGGTTTGTACTGTGGTTGAGGTGGTGTTGTGGTTTATGCTGTGGTTGATACGGCGTTGTGGTTTGTACTGTGGTTGAGACGGCATTGTGGTTTGTACTGTGGTTGAGGTGGCATTGTGGTTTGTACTGTGGTTGAGGCGGCGTCATGGTTTGAGCAATGGAAGGCATGTATAGCGGAAGGGAATGGAAGGCAAGAGTGTGGTGGAGGTTAAAGTATGGTAGCAGTTTGGTTTTGGCGCACAATTCAAACCGGTGTTTGGCATAAATATGCAAATTTTGGATCATAAGCAAGGTAGCTGCTCTATGGTGATCCTGTTTGGCTTTAAACTGGGAAATAAAAGAAAGTGAAAAGAGGGGATAACCCTAACTAATCCCACATAATGGATATTGCCCTCAATAAACCCACTACACGAGAGTGAAATAATATCTGCACATGTACTAAGGAAGTAACTTACCAGGGACCTGGATCTTGTATGCATTGCCTGGGGAATGATTGTTTCGCAGAACCGTCACAGTACGTTGTCCATTAACGCTCTGGTCTGTCATTAAATATCTATATTATAATAGGCGAAGGTGATTCTGTCCGTCTGTCCGGGGGTGTGGCTTACTCTGTTTAGAGAGTAGCTCCACCCATTCTGGGAGAGGCTTCATAAACAAATATCCACCATTTTATTACCTCGAATGGCTTTGAGGCCTGTTTAGATAGGCCCGTGCTGTCTTTCTCTCTCACACAGGTTTATTTCAATTCTAATTCGATATATCATTTCATTTTTAACAGTCGCTAACATAGTGTTAGACTCGGTTGAAAAAAAACGGGAAGAGAATCCCAAGAAAGTTTCCGTTTTCGAACGAAATGATTTCTCAAAGGCCTGTAACATAAAGCCCATTCATTGAGTCTCCCTCACGGCTTTACCTCGACTAATTCACCATCACAGTCGCTGGGATGGTTCAAGTCTCAGTTTCAGCTAAAGTTGAGAAAATCGGCGACATGTATTCCAACAGCCGTTTTGAATGTGTCGACTGTTATGTCGGCACGGGGAAGGAGAGAGGGGAAGGAGAGAGGAGAGAACGTTCCCAGGACTTCATTATTTAAATTATCACTTAGTAAAAATACAGCGACTGAATACTGAAGTTCGGGATCCAATCGAAGTGTAATTATATTTTTCCATATCCCTGGGGTGTACATACAGAGTTTGTTTTAAGCGAGTCAACTCTTTTCCAACCATGGAATTAAACAATACAGTACATCAAAAATGTACATAATAATGTAAACTAACTATGGAATACAATAT